>NW_004525081.1:75440-79014 GCF_000260255.1 Octodon degus
CCACGCTGCGCCTGGGCTGGGACTGGTCCCGCCGGCGCAGGGTAGCAGGAAACTCTCCGCACACTCACCGGACCTGGGCTAGGACTCGATCTGATTCTTTTTGGTCCCTCTCTAGAACATCTTTCAGTAGTCTGTGTAGGTTTGCTTTGTCATCATGAAATTCTTTAGTTGTTCTTTTCATGGAAGTATTTCCCTTCTCATCAAACTTGAAAGAGAGTTTTGCATAGTATAGTAGTCTGAGTTGCAATGTGTTTTCAGAGAGGACTTGAAGTACAAGGCTCCATGTTCTTCTTGACTTCATGGTTTGTGAAGAATGGTCTGCCATTACTCTGATGGAATTTCCTTTGAATGTGATCTGTTAATGTTCTCTAATGGCTTTCAGTATCTTTTTCTTCTGGATTTCTGGGACCTTGACTATTATATGTTTTAATGTGTTTGTAATTGGTTGAAGTTATTTGGCGTTCTGTATGCTTCAATTACCTGAATGTCAGATTGTTTCCTCATATTTTGGAAGTATTCTGCTATTACTTCTGAGCATATTGTTTTTATATCTTTTGTATTGACTCCTTCTTTCTCATTGATTCTTATTAATCTCACATTTTTCATCTTTGCGTCATCTTGCAGGTGATGAATTATTTTTTTTACTGGATCCTAGTTGTTTTAAAGAGATCCTTTCTTACCTTTTCATTAGCTGCACAAACATCTTCAAGATCTGAAACTCAATCTTCACTTTCACTCAAAAGGTTTTGCAAGCTTGTGATTGAGATTTTAAGTTCCTCTATATCTCTTTGATTCTACTTCATGCTGTTTATTTATTTCCTGTATTGCTCATTCAAGAAATCAGTCATTTTTCTAATCTCCTCTATTTTTTATCAATGTCTTCTTAGAAGCAGTCATTAATTCTTTAATTACAAAGATTTTTTCAGATTGGGTTTCCTCCATATGCACCTTCATTTGATTTTTTTTTTCGGAACCAGAGATTGAACTCAGGCCCTTGCACTTATGAGGGAAGCCCTTATTCCACTGAGCCATCTCCCTGGCCCCTCTTCATTTGATTCTTTACTTCAGATGCAGAGATTTCTTTTTTTGTTTCAGGGATTAATTCTGATCTGAGTTCCTCTACATGTTTCCACTGTTTTTTCTTTACTTCAGGCACTATTAATTCATACATTTCAGCTGAGTTAGTGTCCTCTGCACTTGTTCTGGTGGACTTAATCCCTGAGAACGCATTTTGCTCCATCTCTCTGCCATTTCATATAACACTGACCTCTGACTTTTGGTGTACAGCTTGGGTGAAGTTATAATCTTAGCTCTTATTGAAATTCAGAAGCAGAACTAATAAGTTTGAGTTTATCCAGTTGTGTCTGGCTTGGGTCTTGCAGTTGTCCTCAGCTCTTTCCTGCTGCTGCCTTGGAAGTGAACCTGTTTTGCCCCTCTGGTACAACAATGAACCTGTTTTGCCCCTCTGTTGTGCCTGTGGCCCAGCGGCCACAGGAGAATGCATAAGGCTTTCCACACACTTGTCAGGCCTTGGGTTGGGCTGGACCTAAGGAGTCCTGAATGCTCGGCAGAAGTTCTCACTCACTTGGCAGGATTGCGGGGATCAGGAGCTCCAGAGGGGGCTGAGGGCATGGTAGAGGGTCTTACTCACGTAGTGTATCTTGGTTTTGGTTCAAAGAGTTCCTGCAGGTGGGCACACATGTGCCAGAAGCTCTCACACAGGCTCACTGGGCGTGGGCTTGGTCTATGATTTCAAATTAACATTTCAACTTTATAATTTTTATTAAATCCATGTTACATTTTAGTATTTGTTGACTTCTTCTGTAATATGTTTATTCCAGTCTCTGAAGTGCTGGAGATGTAATTGTTTTCATGGACTTCTACTAACAGTACATTATGAAATGTTGAATAATTTCAAAATAGGGAGAGAATGGAAGGTGTGGGAGGAGAAGGTGATTACAAAGAATCAAGATGCTTTTGCAAATGTATCTGGTCCCCAGAAGAATGAAAGCTTCATGTTCTTTAAAAATGCACTAATAAAATAAAATGCACTATTAAAATAAATAAATATTTAAAAATAATTCATACAGAGATCCAGCCCAAGCCCAGGCCCAGCAAGTGTGTGGAAGAAATTCCTCACTCCTCTGTGCCCAACGGAAATGTCTGGGCTTATCCCAGGCCCAGCTTGTGAGTGAGAACATTCAACACGCTCTTGGGACCACACCAGAACCAGCTCAAGTCGAGGAACTGCAAATGTGTGTGAGTGCTTCCACACTCCCCTGTGCCCACTGGACTCCTCAGAACACAGCTGAGGCCTGGACAGTGAGTGAGAATTTCTGCCATGCTCTTAGAACACATACAGTCCCACCACAGGCCTGGAATACAGGCCTAGGGTGAAACGCAGCAGGTGAAATCCCTGTAGAGAAGCTAGGTATCAGAAAAACCCAGCGAATCCAGGAGGAGAAAATCTTGCCGGAGGGGTAAAACAGGTTCAATCCCAAGGGCTGCAGCAGAAAAAGCTGACCATAGTAGCAGGCCAAAAACAGGCACACATGGGTGAATCCAAACTTCATAGATCTGCACCTGAATTTCAGTAGGTGCTAAGATGATAACTACATCAAAGCTTTACACCAAAGGTCAGAGGACAATGCTATACAAAATGACGGAAGAGCAAAAGACAGACTTAGGCACTGAGACTGCCCAAAACAAGTGGAGAAAACATTAGCAAAAAAAAAAAATTGGGAATCACACAACATAAAAGTCTGAATGAATAGCATCTGAAGTAAAGAAACAACTGCAGAAAGGAATACAGCAATTCAGATCAGAAATAACCTCTGAAATACAAAACAAATCCATGATTTAATAGCGTCTGAAGTACAGAATTAAATGCAGAAACATAGAGAGGAAATCAGATCACAAACAATCTCTAAAGTAAAAAAAAATGAACAAAAATAATGAAAGAATTAATAACTACTTCTCAAGAAGGCACTGATTAAAAAATGGAAATTAGAAAAATGATGAAATCCTTCAATGACGAATATACGAAAGAAATAGATCACATAAAGCAGAGTCAAAGAGCTATACAGGAACTTCAAATCTGAATCACAAGCTTGCAAATCCATTTGAGGGAACGTGAAGATACAGATTCAGATCATGAAAGACATGTTGCAGCCGGTGAAAATGTAAGATAAAATCCCTTAAAAAATATTAGGATGCAGGAAAAAATAATTCATCACCTGCAAGATGATGCAAAGATGAACAACGTGAAACTAATAGGCATCAATGAGAAAGACGGAGTCAACACAAATGATATAAACAGAATATGCACAGAAGTAATAGCAGAAAACTTCCCAAGCATGAGGAAACAATCTGATATTCAGGTAAGCGAAGCATATACAACTCCAAATAACATTGAACAAATTAACAACACGCCAAGAAATATAATAATCAAGATCCCAGAAATCCAGAAGAAGAAAAATATATTGAAAGACACTAGAGAAAAGAAGCAGAACACATTTAAAAGAATACCCTTGGGGCTGGTGAGATGGCTCAGTGGTCTAAAGCACCTACTTAG
>NW_004525081.1:79293-94261 GCF_000260255.1 Octodon degus
TGAGAAGTGAAATACTTCCATGAAAAGAACAACTAAAGAATTTCATGATGACAAAGCCAATCCTACACAGACTACTGAAGGATGTCCTAGAGTGGCACCAAAATGATCAAAACCCCATGAATGAGAACAGAAGGAACCCATTATATATGACAAACAATTAAGCACAAGACAAAAAGGAATGAAAAACAACAGGTCAATAACATGTTAATCATAAGTCAATGCATCTCAATTATAATGTTAAATGTAAATGGACTCAATTCACCAATTAAAAGAAATAGACTGGCACAGTGGATTAAGAAACAAAGTCCAACAATATGCTGTATGCAAGAAACACACTTAACTCATAAAGAAATTAATAGGCTCAAAGGCAAAGAACAGAAAACAATACTACAAGCCCCAGGACCTCACAAAAAAGAGGGGAGCAATCCTGTTCTCAGACAGTCTCAACTTCAAACTAAAAGTATTAAACAAAATAAAGTAGACTACTATATACTGTTTAAGTAAAAAATTCAAGAGGAAGAGATAAAGCACATAAATATGTATGCACCAAACACAGGAGCACCCAAATATATAAGACCAATTTTAATGGACATGAAAACCCTTACATTCAATGACATGTTAATCATAAGTCAATATATCTCAATTATAATGATAAATGTACTCATTATCATTACAATCTTAACAGGAGAACTTAACACCCCCTAATCCCTAAAAGATATGTCAAGCAGGCAAAAAATAACAGAGAAGCAGCAGAACTGAAACAGAGTTTGGAACAAATAGACTTAGTGGACATATGCAGTGTTTTACCCAGCCACAGCTGAATACACATTTTTTCAGCTATACATGAGTCATTTTCTAAAATACACCTCATACTAGTCCATAGGTAATGCTTAAGTATATGTAAGAAAACAGAAATTATCCCATGAATATTATCTGACCACAGTGCAATAAAGCTGGAAATGAATGACAAAAGAAACCAGAAAAATCCAGTAAATAAATGGAAATTCAACCACACCATAAATAGCAACAAATGGGTAAAAGATGAAATTGAACAAGAAATTGAACAATATCTACAATACATTGAAATTTTAAGCACACTTATCCGAACTTAGGTGATGTGATGAAAGCACGTCTTAGAGGGAAATTTATAGCTGTGAACTCACTCATTAGGAAAAAAGAATGGTAACAAATAAACACCTTAACAATGTACCTCCAGCACCTAAGAAAGGAAGAGCAAATCAAACCCAGTGGCCAAAGATGGGAAGAAATCATACAGATCAGAGAAGGCATTAATTAAATCGAGATGAAGAAAACAGTCCAAAGAATTAACGAATCAAAAAGCTGTTTCTATGAAGGATTAAAAAAAAATTGATGAGCTCCAAGCTAACCTCATCAAAAGGAGGAGAGCAAAATTTAAATGTAAGCAATAAGGAATGACAAGGTTGTAATCAATACAGACCCAGTGGAAATTCAGATTATCAAAAACTACTTTGCAAATGTTTACTATAGCAGAATAAAAGACAAAGATGAAATGGACAGATTCCTAAAAAGGTACAAATTACCAAAACTTAATCAAGAAGACATAACAACTATCAATAACACAATAACAACCCGTGAAATATGAGATGTAATTAAAAAAACCCACTGGAAAAAATCCAGGTACTGATGGATTCACAGCTGAATTCTACAGATATTTTATGGAAGATATAATCCATATACTCCTCAAACATTTTAATGAAATGTAAATGGAAGTAATCCTCCCAAAATCATTCATGCAAGTAAGTACTATACTGACACCAAAACCAGGAAGAGATGCAACTAAAAGAGAACTGCTGGTCAATTTCCCTCAATAGCTTAGATGAAATATCTTCAATAAAATACTAGTAAATAGAATACAGCAAATTAAGAAGATCATACACTATGAACAGGTAGAATTCATCCCAGGAATGCAAGGATGGTTCACTGTATGCAAATCTACAAGTAAAGCACACTATATTGATAGAGCCAAACACAAACACCACATGATCATCTCAGTTGATGCAAAAAAGCCCTTTGACAGAGTCCAATACTCATTCATCTTCAAGTCTTACACTAAATTGGAATAGAGGGCCTCTACTTCAATCTGATAAAAGCCACCTATGACAACCCAATGGCTAACATAATGCTAAATGAGGAAAAACTAAAATCTTTTACTCTCAGACCTGGTACAATACAAGAATGTCCTCTATCACTACTCCTATTCAATATAGTTCTGGAAATATTAGCTAGAGCCATTAGAAAATAGAGAGAAATAAACAGAATAAGAATATTTAAAGAAGAAGTTAAACCATCATTATTTGCAGATGACATGATACTTTACTTGGAAGACCCAAAAAATTCCACCAAGAACCTACTAGAATTAATACACAATTTCAGTAGCATAGCAGGATACAAAGTCAATACCCAAAATTCAATATCATTTCTCTACAAAGATAACAAACACTGTGACAAGGAAACTACAGAAACAATACTTTTACAACAGCACCACAGAAAATGAAATACCTTGCAATTCATCTAACTAAAGAACTCAAAGATCTACTCAAAAAAATATGATTGTCTTTTAAAAAGTGATTGTAGAGGACTTCAGAAAATAGAAAGGTATTCCCTGCTCTTGAACAGGAAGAAACAGCAGTGTGAAGATGGCCATACTCCCAAAATTGCTGTACAGATTTGATACAATCCCTGTAAAACTACCACTAACATACCTAGCAGACTTAAAGAAATTATTCCTGAAATATCTGTAATAACAAAGGCAATCCTTGACAACAAAGACAAGGCAGGAGAAATTATAATTCCTGACTTGAAAAGATAGTACAAAACTACTGTGATGAAATCTGCATAGTACTGTCAACAAAATAGACCTGAGGATCAATGGAATAGATTAGAAGATGCAGAAGCATCTACAAACACACTCAGTCACCTTATCTTTGACAAAGGGTCCAAAAATTCATAAAGTTAACCTCTTTAACAAATGGTGCTGTAAAAACTGGTTCTCCAGATGCCGAAACTAAAACTTGACCCAAGTCTATCATCGTGCACTAAGCTAAAGTAAAAGTGGATTAAAGATCTAAACATTAAAACAGAAACACTAAATCTCCTGGAAGAGAAAGTAGGAGGAACTTTTCAAGACACAGGGCTAGGCAAAGTGCTCATGAACAAAAATCAAATCCCATGTGCAATACTTGAAAACATTAACAACTTCGATTTCCTCTTACTGAAAAGTTTTTGATTTTAAAAAAAAATTACCAAAAAGTGAAAAGACGACCCATAAATTTGGAAAAAATCTTAGCAAATTTAATTGTTATTCTATTAAGCACTCAGATAAAGATCCACTATCCAGAATTTATAAAGAAAATAAAACATGAGGGACCCAAAATTTAAAGTCTAAATCCAGAAACAGTCATCCGAGATGAACCCTCATTTCTCAGAGGATGAAATTAGAGAAGTGAATAAATATATGTAAAAGAGCTCCACATCACTAGCGATCCATGATATGCAAATTAAACCAATACTGAGATACTATCTCACGCCAGAAAGAATGGATATCATTAAAAAATCAACCAACAACAATCATTGAAAAGGCTGTTGGGAAAAAGAAACACTTCTCCACTCCTGGTGGGAATGTAAACTGGTGCAACCATCATGGAAATCAGTGTGGAGACACCTTAAAAAACTAGGACAGGAAATTTCATTCAAACCAGCTATCACCCTACTGGGAATTTTCTCACAGGAACTGAAAACATCACTTTATAGTGATATATGTGTACGTATATTTATAGCAGCAAAATTTGTGATGGTCCAATCTTGGAAACAACCAAGATGCCCATCACCTGAGCAATGGATGAAAAAGTTGGAGTATTTTTATACAATGAAGTATTACTCAGCTTTAAAGAATGATAAACTCAAAGCTTTTATATTTAAGTGGATGCCACTTGAATATATCCCCATGCTTGAAAGAACCAGACCCACAATTGTAAATATCATATAGCTTTCCTAGTATAAGAACTCAAAAGGAGAAACACAAATAGAAAGGTATAACACAATGGAAAGGAAAGCGAGAGCTTAAGGATTAAACAACGAAGACAGGGAAAGGAGAAAAATTAGGGAACATAACAGGGAAACCGTACATTTATAAGCACAAGATCATTAAGGCAATGATCCTGTGGAACTTCAGCAGGTTATTTGTTTGTTTGTTTTGCGGTACCGGTGATTAAACTCAGGCCCTTGTGCTTGTCAGGGAAGCGCTTATTCCACTGATCCATCTCCCAGGCCTCTTCAGTAGATTTTTGAAACTAGCATTTAATTGTTAGGATTCTCACCCTGACTAAGTATGTATGATGATACCTGTGAATTATGCAACATCACTGAGTAGCAATGTGTAATATTCACGCTTGGGTTGCCTGTCATTCTGCTCCTCTAAATACATACTACTTGTCATGTCATATCAATTACTGCTAAACTGTCTGTCAAGTAAATGTTTATTTTTAAAAGGGTAATAAATGAGCACAGGAGAAACAAAATATGATTTATATGTGCTAAAGTCACTCACACAATACTAAATTGAATGTAAAGAATTAGTGTAGCAGATTTAACTTTGAAATCAAACAACAGAAAGGAAAACTTCTTTACAACCATGTACCATTTAGTGGACTTCCTTTACAGTGCTCTTTAGCACTTGTTAAGGCACATATTCCTCTCCTTAATGAATAAATTAAATTGAGTGTTTGTACAAACCTGTAATTGTAGCACTCACAAGGGTGAGCCAGGAGTATTGTTCTGAGTTTGAGGCCAAGTTGGGCTACAGAGTAAATCCAATAACAGCCTGAAGTACAAAGAAAGACATTGTCTCAAAAATACTAAACATAAGAAAATGAACTACTTAATATGGACTCTCAATTCCATACTGCTGAACTAAACAGAGGTGAGAATTTATGTATGCTGTCTTGTCAAACCACCTAAATAAATTTGGTGGAATATCTCTGAATGCCTCAAAAACACTACAGAATTTGATTTCCTGAGTAAGTTGGTATTAAGTAATTCTTTGCACTTAAAAATGGGAGTTACAATTATTTTGATAAACACTCTTGGGTAGTTAAATGAATTCTCATTTTAATTTATCCTGAATTTAGAACCACAGATTTTCACAAAATGAATGGCATTGAGTTACCATATAACAACATATTCAATTACAACTAGAAAATGAAGACCAGATTGACAATTTTATGTTTCCAGAGATTATTCTCCAACTATATACTTATCTAAAAGTTATAATTATCTTAAGCAAAGCTATTTATTTGGTGGACACATAAATATACTACAAAATTATGTTATTTACTATCTTATTAAATATTTCAAACATTTTATCCAGTTTTGATGTTTTTCTCCATTTTTCACATAGAACTCTTGAGTTGTAATCAAAATAAAATAAACTGTATATATACATAAAACCAACTAAAGCTTCAAATAGAACATACATATACATAGTAAACTAATCACAAAAAACAGTGATGTAGTTACCATTCTTTAGATTTTTCAAATGTAATGAAATTTCTAATTCCTACACATATGGTTAGAATTCAAAACCCACATTTCCTGATGGATATGTACTGTGTAGTATATTTTTGTTACTAACATATTTCAAAAAAATATGTAAGAGAAAAATTATCATTACATACATTTCAATGATTACACAGAAATTTAAATCAATTGTTCTTTTCCAGAGAAGTTATTCATTAATTATTCACAAACATTTTTTATTTGTCCTCCACGTGGATCTAATGAACATGATCACCCTTCTTTCACTACTGATGAGAACCAAAGGACTGACTGTAGCATAACCGTTACCAATTATCAGTTGTACAGAAAGACGACTTTGGTCAAAATTCCACAACATTCCAGAACTAGAAGTAATAACACTATCACAAATGTACAAGACAGTAAAGAAACTCATGACCAACAAAATAGTCTCAGTGGCCCTTTTTTCTGCAGATGCTTTTAGCGATAAGATGGTGCTGTGAAGATGCTTGGACTGCCTTTCATGTCTGCACAAGAGAAGCACCTTGTACACAGTTGAGAGTGCCATGAGCCCTATGAAGGACAGTTGCTGGAAACTCATAAGTGAGATAGATATGTAGTTGAGAAGAGGATTAATGAGCAGAAGAGAGCAGGATTGAGTGACAAATATGAGGCTGTTTGAGGTCACATTGGGAGTTGCAACAGTGGAGTTTAAGAAATGGCCAGATGTGAGCATATTGAGGACCCATAAAAAGATAAAGTAACAGAGGCTCTGATTCAGACATTTCTGTTTGAATTTTGCCAAACAGGAGTTTCTGGGACTGAGGGTGATAGCCTGGAGAACACTCAGCAGACAGGTGGTACAGATAGAAAGGCCCCTCATCAATCTGTATAAATAGATAACACATTTACATGTGATGTCATCTCCCAAGTTCTGATACCCAAATATGTCTATAGCTATGAAGCCCACAGTTAGAAGCATCACTGTGTGTATAAGGGCCAGGTGAGCAATAGTCACATTTGTAGGCCTGGGTTTGTTCTCTTGAATGAACTTCAGGACATGAAAGAGAAGAAGGATCACGTTGGCTATGACACCAATGCTGACCTCAAAGAAAAACAAGTATTGTAAGTCAAGAAATCTTGAAGGTAGGCTGTCTTTATTCATCTTCATTGAGATAGAAGCAAGTAGGTGACATCTGTGGGGAAGGCAGGGATAATTCTTTATTATGAAATTTAACTCCTTCATCTATCTCAATCTACCCAACAGTTTCATCCCAACATAATCATTTATCATGATGAGTCCTTTTCCCATTTTCTAACTCACTTCCACTTGATTCCCTTGGCTCTCCACTGTGTCACAACTTCTGAGTCATGGTTGAATTCTGAGTCTCCCTGCTATATATCATGTGATACACAGAGGTAGCTCCAATGCTACAGTGCCATAAATGGTTTTGGCCTTTCATTTCATTATAAATTCCAAATATTTATTTCCTGATTCTATTTTAGGTAAATTATGAAACAAAAAATGAAAAACTTTTCTAAGGTATCATTAATATATGTATAACAAAATTTAAGAAAGATATTTTAAAGTATTGTTATGAAATATGAATCATCAAATTGTCCATTTGATTTCTCTGAAATTGTAAGTTAAATTTAATTTTGTTCCACGATTTGCACTGAATCTGTACATAAGTTTGATAAATTTTAAAAGGAAATTATTCAAATCTTCCAAGAACCAAGGGCACACCCTACCTTGTTTCTATCATGATTTGGGGAGACTGAGCCCCTGTACTGGCAAATGATGAAAGCATAGCAGAAGTGTGTAGATGCTGCAGGATTCGAGGGTCACTATCAGAAACAGGAAAAATCCACCTACTTATAGTAGCTTCCATGGAAAACAAAGATGACAGAAAATAGAAAGCCTAGCTTTCTAGAATTCCATAGATCATAAAGTTTGTATTAATATTAAACATAGTTTAATACTTTTGTATTTCACTTGTAGATGTTATAAAGAAAAATATATAATGAATAATGTATTAATAATTTTTCCTATGGAAAGCAGCCAGCCAGTAGGGATCAGCCATGGCCAGTCCAGTTCAGCAGGCCATGCAGTTGGAAGGAGCTGCTGAGTCCTCTGTCCAGACCAGAGCCAGGCCTTCCAAGTCAACTCCAAGTTCAGTAGAACTAGACCCAGTGAACTGAGGTATACACATGGGTCTACAGTGACCAGGCTGAGACCAAAACCTAATGTGAGGATCCACATAGCACAGAAGTGGCAGGAGGTAATTCAGCTGAACTAGTTTGCCTGGAAGACACCAGAGCCATCAAGGGGAGGGACCCACTCAGATCTCAGAGGATCTAATTTAAATACAAATTCCCAATTTATGTTTTCCTTTATTATATAGCTATAATGTTTGCTCTTATGGTCTGAAATTAAAAAATACTTTTAAAAGTTTATTAATTTCTAAATTTTACTATTATTAGTATTGCTAATGGCATTACTGTAAATAGGTCATCATATCTGCCTTAATCACATGTTCTCTCTTGTTACTAATAATGGGAGGCATTTAGGTAATAACCTCACAGAAGCCCTATAATGAAGGATGGAGGACAGAGTCAAACAGAAACCAATACCTCACTCTCAATCAATGGAGAAAGCAAAATCTTCAGTCACAAACAAAAAAAACTATCTCTGACACAGGAGAGAAAAGATAAAGAACAGACTCTCTGTCATCAATCACTTTCCTCTTTGGCCCCATAATCTGCTTGATCAGAACATTTGAGACACTGCCGAGGTACGTGACATTACAGTACAAGTACTCATATGTCCTAAGTCTTAATTGACCTTAGAAGGTTAAGGCCAAAATGTTGGCTTTCCTTGTAGCCCTCCTTTTTCTCTAATTTTGGTCTGCAAACGTAGGTTGTTAACCATCCAGAAGACAAGCTTATTGTTATTCTCAAACGATTTAGGCTATGAAGCTTAACCTCACTATCTCACTGCATTTCAAACATCTTAGGCATAATAAGGAACAGGTATTTTTCATCAAGTATTGATATGTTGAACTTTAAGTCCCTACATAATATGATAAAAAACATTTAAAAATTAGATTATATTTTAAAAATAGGATAAAGAATTTTATACTTCTCATGTTTGCACATAACTCCAAAAATCTCACCATATACAACCTTGAAGCAGGGCAGTCCCACAATATTCCTTTTCCTGTCTCTTGCTTTCATTCACCACCCCCTTCTTCTTGAACATCCACCTACCAGAGAGACATCATAGCAGTAACTGGCATGTCATGACAAGCCACCCATATTCAGACTAGCAGAATGACAGGCACTCCAAACATGAAACTACTATTACAAATTACCATCTGCAGTGCAGTAGCTTAGTTCACAGGTATCAGTATATATAGTTAGTCAGGGTGAGAATCTTTCCAATTAACTGCTAGATTCAAAAATCTTCTGAATATTCTCAGGAACATTGCCTTGCTCATCTTTTACATATAACTGTATGGCTTGACACTGTCATGTTTCCTAGCTCATCTCCTTTCCCTCTCTTGATTAGTTAGTCCTTGAGATCCTGATTTCCTTTCACTTGTATTATATCTTTCTCTTTGTATTTCTTCTTTTGAGTTCTTATACTAGGGAGACTATATGATATTTACACATGTGTGTCTGATTTATTTCACTTATGTCTTTCTCAACCATTCCTCAGGTGATGGGCATCTTGGTTGTTTCCAAGATTTGGCTATCACAAATTGTGCTGCTATAAACATAGGCACACATATATCCCTATGATTTGATGTTTTCAGATCCTCCAGGAAAATTTCTAGTAGAGGAATAGCTGGTTTAAATGGGATTTCCAGACCAACTTTTCTAAGGAGTCTCCATACTGATTTCCATAACAGTTGCACCAGTCTACACTCCCACCACCGGTGGAGAAGGGTTCTTTTTTCCCCACAGCCTCCCCAGCATTTGTTGTTGGGTGATTTCTTTACGATAGCCATTCTTTCTGGGGTGAGATGATATCTCAATATGGTTTTAATTTGCATTTCACGAATGGCTAGTGATGTGGAGCGTTTTTCAGACTCTCCACAGAGAAGTTCTTATTGTAGTACAGCTTCCCACTATCAAAGTTTCACAAAAAATCATGCAAAACAAAATAAATAGTTCTCTCTAAAAGGGAAAATGTCAAAAATAAGGAATAAATCCAGTTTCAGGCCAAGAACCCACCTAGGTAAAACCCAGGAGGTATCAGCATAGAAAAAATTGGAAGGCACACACCTGAAGTCTCTGAAATAATAACACCTGAAGTAAAGAAACAACTAGAAGACCTCAGAGGAAATCAGATAAATAACCTCACAGATGAAAAAAAAAGAGATAACTATCATTAAAGAATTGCTAAGCATTTCTAAAGAAGACCTGATTAAAAAAAAAGAGAGAAGAGAAAAATGATGGAAAACTTGAATGAGCAATATAGGAAAAAATATGCATGAATCAGATTCAACGACATATGTAAGAAATTTAAAACTCCATTAAAGGATGGCAAAACAATTTGAATAAAAGTGAAGATAGACATTCAAAATTTAAGGGCACTGTTGCAGTGAGTGAAAAGGGAATTAAATATCTCTTAAAAACAACTAGGATCCAGAAAGTAATAATTCAGCAGTCAAAAGATAATGCAAAGATGAACAATAAATTGTGCATAATAAAAACACTTCATGAAATCAAGGTTGAACACATCCTGTAGCATGTCTCCTTTCTTATATGCTCTATCCCACTCATTCTGCCTTGATAGGACAGTGTAGGAGACTAGGGGACAAGAGAGGAATCTATCCATCAGGAGGATAATCTAGGAGATATTCTTGTAGTATAGTTCATATGGGTGTTGAAACTGAGAAGTCTTCTGGATGATCTAAAGCCCCAAGCAGGAAAATGTAATTTAACTCATTGAAAGAAACAACCTGTTGGTGGAGAAACTGGAGAATAACACAGAAATGAATATATGCAATGAAAGTAACACAGAATACAAGGCCGGATGTATCTCCCATTCAATACCTCATTGGGAAAGAAGAAGGGAACCTGGGGAGCATAGAAAAATTGAACCTAAATAGAAAAAAGAAAACTATGGCAAAGAGAAATCTGTGAAATTTTCCATACCAATCAATGACTTTTGGCAGCACCCAAACCTCACGGTGGAGTCTGAAATAGCCTCATAAGAAATTTAATACAGCCTATATTCCCATCAATGCCATTACCGTGGAATGGAGCACATGAAACATAGGATGATTGTTGCAATTTCCAAGACTGTTGGCAATGCTGTGGTAGAAGTTATCATCAGAAGGGCCACAACTGGAAAAGAAAGCTCAGATTCAGGAACCCCAGTCAGCAGCAAAAATAATCAGAAGAAGCCTCTGTGGAAGATTAAGTTAGAGTCCCTCAAGCCCTGTGGATGAATGAATTACAGGGCAGAAAAAAGAAAGCAGAGAGGACTCCTTTTCTTGTTCTTCTTCAATGTGAGCATAATCAGCATGTTGTTCATGATTTGTGTCCAGCACTTAATGAGGTACTTTAGATTCAAGAAGGGCAAACCTTGTATTCTTGTACTAGCCATATAGACCAAATCCACATCATTCACTGTCTCCCCAACAAAGCCCTTATGTGTAGGGAAGTAAAGGGGAAACAGGGCCTAGGAGTTACCATCACTAAGATTATGACTCCCAGTGGTTCTATAGGCATACTACCAAGCAACCTCACTGCTTGTATGGAGATGTATTATTGCAGAAGAATAAGGGAGAAACCACTGGCACGTAACTTAAAGGTAAAGTTATTACCAACTAGGTGATCAAACCTGAATACAGAATATTTGTGAAAATTAATACTTCCTGGGAGGAGAAAATTAGAGAAGTATAAAGTACAACAGTATTGGACATCTAATTCCCAAATAACAATGACTATTCTCTATTATCTATGCAAATTTGTACATCATGTTGCATGTTCATTGAGGTGTATATATAATACCAGATGCTTACTGTTATCTAAGGAAAACCAGAAGAAGATAAATGTAGTTCTACACTACAGAAATAGAGAAATTATCAAGACACTTTGTCACAAAGATGAAACTCATTGTGCAGTAATACTGAGTTTTTCACTTAACGTTGACAATTTGACCATCATTTATTGTAATAATATTTTAATTTATTACCAAGAAAAGGAGTGTATCTCAAATTTCTTTGTTGACAATAAATGCTCAATCAGTAACCAGTTAACAAATCTGAGACGTATGTGTAAACATCAGCCCTGCTGTTACTGTATTCTTACTTTTTTCACACATGCAATGTGTTCTACATTATCTATTGTGAATGAAAGTAGAAAAGGTATTAAAATGAAGATTTTGGAAAAAAATATGAAATGCCAGAAAAGCTATTCTCATCAAATTGACAGTGCTTAATGAAAATCATTAATAAAGTTTCCCTTTCATAAGAGGAGTAATACACATTTAAAAGTTTTAGTCTAACATGCCAGGATAATTTCCTTGAGAATCAATATAAGTAATTAGTCAATAGTAAGTCAAAGTCACTCAACACATAGAAACAGTGTAAGGTGAAAACATAAATTATTATTTCATATAGAAAAAGTCCAATGCTTTATGAGTCATTGCAGCAATAAATATTCTAAGAAGATAAGTGCACTTGAAATGTTGTGAAGCATCCTCCAAGTTCTATGAGGTCTGGAGGTGAATAGCTCAAGTGAGTCCACCCAACGGCTCACTAAGATCTCATTGGCCCCCTTCCTATTCCTGCCAAGTAACTTACCCACCCAACTAACTCATATCCTTTGAATATAAGGACACTTACCTACTGGGATGTGTGCAGCTGTTCAGTGTAGCAAAGGTGCAGTCTTCTTTTAAGGAGAATAGCCACAATTAGCCTCTATGTGGGCCTGTAATTTTAGTGTCAGTGGAAAGGTGACAAAATCCCACCAGGGACAACAGAAGCCTGGATTATCCTGTAGACATTTCATTCATCTGTGTCTTTTAATCTCTGCTGGATCACATCTATCTAGGGAGAGCTGTGCTCAATTTTTTCCTAAGTTCCCCAGACATGTATATGTGGGAGATAAGATGAGTCATAATCATGGAGACAACATCAATTCTGTGTTGTAAACAAATTAAATCTGTGTGATTCCTATGATCTTTGACAAGGTCACTGGGTGCTTCCATGAGATTCCATGAGTCCTCTCCCTAGATCGTATCAAGGCAACCGCTTGCCTAGTTCATTCTCAAGTGGATTGTTTGTTTTCTAAGAAGTATCTCTCATGCATGCTTGATTTCCAACTTTACAAACTCAGTTTTCAATCAGTATGTTAAATTTAACTATAGATTTGAAAATAATAAAATAAAACATGGAATATGTCAGGTAAAAGTGGAGCGTGAAATGTGAGGTAATCACAGTTCCTCTCAGCACAAAAGCTTAGGTGGAACCCAGGTGAATCTCGATTGCAGACAGAAATGTAATGATCAAGTCCCATCCTCACTGAGAGGACGCTAGCATCTTTTCTAAATGAAACTACCATGCGTTCTAGGCAAAACTATGCACAGAATTGTGAAACTGGACAAAATGAGACATTGTTATCTGTAGAAAATACAAAAGAAGAGAGTGTTTTAGCTACAGCCTCTGATGTATTAATTGTTAAGTAGCAGAAAGTAGAACTTTAAAACAATATCTGTATGCTCTTTATGCAAATATGAAAATGATATTTATGAATTCCTTAGAAAAGTAAATTTATAAGAGCCCTACAAGGCACACAAATTAAATTGTAAAATATTAACAAATTAAAATTTTTCATAGAGTGGCTGAGGAGGAAGGTACACTTGCAACAATGTGCTTAAGTTACTTCTAACAGGTCAAGGATGTGAGAAATTGTGCACAGGGTGAGAGAGATGGTAGAGTATGTTCTTAAGTAGGTAACTATACAATCAAACAATTTAACAATCACAGCCAGTAAAGGTAAATGATATATGGAAAATACCTAGAAAAAATCTGACCAAAGTCTTCAAGTTTGATAAAATACATAACCAAGAAACTAAAGAAATGCTATTAAAACAAAGACAAAATAAATAATGGCTGAGCATAGCGCTGCAAAATAGGAGAACTAAGAGGAGAAAATGTAGCAATGAAGTACAAAATGAATAAGAAAGATTACTCTCTCTCTCTCTCAAATAAATAAATAAATAAAATTAAAAAAAAAGGGCTGGAGAGATGGCTCAGTGGTCTAAAGCACCTACTTAGAACAAGCTTAGCAAAAGCATCAGGAACCGCGGTTCAATCCCCCAGCACCACATGCCAGCCAGCCCCGCCCCCTGGTGGGCTGAGCTGGTCTCTCTCTCTCTCTCTCTCTCTCTCTCTCTCTCAAATAAATAAATAAATAAAATTAAAAAAAAGAAAGATTAAAGGAGATGAAATATTCCTTACAAATAAAACATAGTAAAACATGGGGAGAAAAGCATCTAAGTTGTTCAATTTTTCTAATTTTTGTACATTCATACATACTGATAGTATGTAATGATTACATCTATCATTTTGTTCCATACATTTCATTATCTTGTAAAAGTGTATTTCAAAGGTGACCCTGTAACAATAATAGTGTGTAGCTAGGTAAAACTGGACAGATCTAGGGCTGGTGGTATAGGTCAGTGGACTATGCTCGTGCTTAGATAAGTGCAATGTCCATGGTTTGATCCTGGCACTGTATGCCATGCCCTCCTCATCCCTGAGCATGCTGAGCCAGCCATGGAATACAAGTGTGGTGGCACAAGGCTGTATTGCCAACCCTAGGGAGTCAGAAATCAGGAGGATCGCCACAAATCCAAGCTGGGTAGTGAGACACGGAAAAAAAAAAAAAAAAACCTTAAACAAAATGGAAACTTGATCACGGACAAAAATAAAAGATGTATAAAGAGACAGAACAAGGGTTATTCTGGATGTGAGTAAGTCATAAATGATTTAGAACTGATTCTACAGGAAATGAATTAAAGTGTTTTAAACATATGATAAAATATTTTTAAAAACTCCTTCATTAACTTTGTAGCAGTCCAAGTCTGCTTAGGTAGGAATAAATATGTATTGTGGAACATGGAATGTATGTATAATTAAAATATAGATCACATTACAAAAATAGAGTAAAAGGAATGTAGAGACAAAGATTTACATTTTACATAAAATATTGGTTTTGAATGACTTGACTTTGAATGGTCAAGTGTGTATATTTTAATCATTTGAGCATAGTTCTTCGACTTCCAAGTGTTAGGATAATTTTTTACCTTAAATTTTATCAATGTCTTTAAGCAAATTTTGCTTATATTGGTTATATCAAAAATTTCTGTGTTGGATATTCACACTGAAATTCT
>NW_004525081.1:94881-110302 GCF_000260255.1 Octodon degus
TATTCAAGGGAAATTTATCTATCTACCTATCTATCTAATATCTGTCTATATCTTGGTATCCATCTCCATCTCTCTTTCTGTATCATCTATCTCTAACTGCTCCAATCACAACAAGAAAATGTTCTAATAAAGGATGTATTCAATGTACCTGGGCTACTGAACTTCATGGATTAGGAACAAAGTCTGTGGTAGAATTTTGGATTCTTATTGCTGACCATGTGGCTGCTTGGAAGCTATGGATCTTGTGGCCCATAATCCCTATTATATAAAGGTATTCTTGTGCGTGTTCATAACCTGGGAAAATATCCACATTTAAACATGATTAATCCACAATATGTATTGCTTTTACATTATTATAAAGTTGAAAAATCTTCATAAACTGATGTATTGGAAGGCAGTGAGCATTTCAGAATTAATTAATTTTTAATTACACAATTTAGGGCTTGGGAGATAGCTCAGCAGTCTAGGTTCCTGCATGGCAAACACAATGATCCTATGACATGCTTCGCTGGTACCAGAATCGGACTTGGTGGTGTATGCATGTAATCTCAGCACAGAGGATGCTAAGGCAGGAGGATCACTACAAGTCTAAGCTCAGTAGAGGACCCTACACCAAATAAATAATAAACTAAAATTATAAAATTTAAAGATATGTTAATAGAAAATAAAATTATTTTTAAAATATAAACTAAATCTCCAGAGATGACATTTTTACAAATGTTGCTATCGCTATTACACATGGCTTTAGGGAAAAGTGCTGCATTCTCTTAGCTCTTTTTTTATATAATTTTATTGAGGAACAAATACCAATGAGACAGTTTCAAAACCTATGAATAGGACAGTTTCAATTGTTAGTACTTTGCATATTTTTGTCCTCGTGATGGTATTTATTGTACAAGATGCAGACATCATATCCTGTCCACAAACACTATTACTACAAATCTTTCTATTCCTTGAATTAAGAGAAAGTAGCTGCACATCTATCCTAACTATTTTGAATATACAGATACAAAATGCTCCTTCATTTGTATCAACTTTTTGCTCAGTTTGGTCAGAGATGGGCATTCCATTGTTATTTAAATATAGTGGGTGCGTGAATTCAGCAAAATATTCCAATATAGTCCAGTAGTCCATAATAGTAGTGGGTTATCCATAAGACAGGCCAAGTCAGAAGTTCTTGACTTGAGCATTTTACACCTCATCTTATTAATATGGCTTTACTTTTTATACTTTATTTTTATACTTTTCTCCTGAGTGATTAAGACCAAGATAAAGCAAGACCTATATATGACAAGAAATATAACTTTTGTATCTGATGAGGTCAGTAAAATCCCCTCAGGATTTAACCTAATGCCCTGTACAGCAGTTTATAGAAAATTTTTCAGTGTCAGTCCTGTGGATGAGTCATGACCATTGCATGACCAATTTGCTCACTGAAAACCCAAAAGTTTTCTCTCTCTGTGACTCTCTTTAGGCACACTCTACATCATTGATCACTTTCCTCTGTGGCTGCATAATTTCCTTGATCAGAAGATAGCCAAATCTTGGTAACAACCAAGATACCCATTACCTAAGCAATGGATGAAAATGATTGGTATTTTATACAATGGAGTATTACTCAGCTATAAAGAAAGTTAAACTCAAAGTCTGTATATTTAAGTGGATGCCACTTGAAGACATACTCATAAGTGAAATAAACCAGACACACATGTCTAAATATATTATAGTCTCCCTAGTGTAAGAACTCAAAAGGAGAAATAAAAATTGAAAGGTATACCACAATTAAAAGGAGAGCGAGAATTTAAGGATTAAACAACGCAGAGAGGGAAAGGAGAAAAGTTAAGGAACATGACAGCGGAAAACAATACATTTTTATGCACAAGATGATTAAGGCAATGATCCTGAGAATCTTCAGCAGGTTTTTGAAAGTAGCAGTTAATTGGTAAGATTCTCGCCGTGGCTAACTACATATGCTGATGCCTGTGAACTAAGCAACTGCACTGAAGATAGCAAAGTGTATTACTACAACCATGCTTGGAATGCCTGTCATGCTGCTCTTCTAAATACGTACTACTTGACATGGCATATCAATTATTTCCATACTGTCTCTCAAATAAATGTTTGTGTCAAAAAAGGGTAATAAATGAAAACAAGAGATAAGTTAAAAAATGTTATAGGACCATCCTGCTACAAGGCTGTATATGGTTAGATTTCTAAATTTCTGCATGAAAATATGTAATTGTTTGTTTATTCTAATATTTTAAATATTTTCTTTTCTTTTCTTCATACTCTGCAAGGACTTAAAGTTCAACATGTAAATGCTTGATGGAAAGTGCCTGTTTTGTGTGATGTCTAAGATGTTTATTAGTCAGACAGATAGTGAGGTTAAGCTCAACTATTTATGATGTAGGGTAATAATATTCTTCTCTTCTGGAGGGTTAACAACTTAAGTTTACAGACCAACAATTAGAGAAAAAGAAGGGCTGCAAGGACAGTCTACATTTTGCCCCTAGACTTTCAAGGTCAATGAAGCCTCAGGACAAAAGAGAACCTGCTCTGTAACATCATGTAACTCTGTTATGTCCCAAATTTTCTGATCATTTAGTTCTTAATACATACATTCTGCTTCAAAATACTGTAGTGACTAAAGATTATGGAAAGTCCTGTCCTAGCCAAAGTCCGGTGAGTGTGTGGGAGAGCTTCCTGCTACCCTGCGCCGGCGGGACCAGTCCCACCCCAGGCGCAGTGTAGGCCAGACCCTCTCCCACCCCCTTGGGACCCCCACCACCACTCTGCAGCACCTCCTCCACCCCTCCCGCCGAGGACGGATTCCTGCCATGTTCCGGGAACCCCCAGACCCAGTGCTAAACCAGACCCAGTGAATGTGAGGGAGAGCTTCCTCTCCACCCTACTCCACCTTGTCCCCTCCAGGCACAAATCAGGCCTCGCACACAGGCCTGGGGTGTAAACCTGCAGCTGCAATCCCTGCAGTGAGTATAGAGGATAGATCCACCCAGCTAGTCCAAGAACAGAACATCTTGCCACAGGGGCACAACAGGTTCACCCTCAAGGGCAGCAATAGGAAGGAGCTGAGCACAGTAGCCAAATCCAAGCCAGGCACAGCTGGAAAAGTGCAAACGTGTAGAGCTGCACCTGAACTTCAGTACTTGCGAAGGTTATAACTATGGCAAAGATCTACAACAAAGGTCAGAAGACAGTGAAACACAAAATGACGAGAAGGAACAAAATGCAACCTCAGAACCCAAGCCCACCCATAACAAGTGCAGAGGACACTAACACAGAACAAATTAGAAATCACACAGCTGAAAGCAATGAAACAATGGCTTCTGAAATAAAGAAACAGCTGTATAAAGGTATAGAGGACCTCAGATTGGAAAAAAAAAAGAAATCCCCGAATTAATAATATCTGCACTAAAGAATCAAATGCAAAAACATATGAAAGAAACCCAGTGCCCACCCAGAATAAATGCAGAGGACACTAGCTCGGCACAAATGCATGAATTAATAGCGTTGATAGCAAATAAGCAACAGCAGAAAGATATAGAGGAAATCAGAGCACAATTCTTTTCTGAAATAAAAAAAGAACTCTCAGAACTCATAGCAGATGAAGTAAAGAAGCAACTACAGAAAGATAGGCAGGAAACCCAATCTGAATAAAACATTGCAGTAAAAGAATTTATTACTGCTTCTAAAGAAGATATTGATAAAAAATAGAGGAAATTAGAAAAATGATGGATTCCTTGAATGAGCAATACAGGAAAGAAATAGATCCCATGAAGCAGAGTCAAAGAGATATAGAGGAAATTAAAATCTCAATCACAAGCTTGCAAAACCATTTAAGTGAATGTGAAGACAGAGTTTCAGATCTTGAAGATGCTGGTGCAGCTAGTGAAAAGGTAAGAAAGGATCTCTTAAAAACAATGAGGATGCAGGAAAGAATAATCCATCACCTGCAAGATGATGCAAAGATGAATAATGTGAGACTAATAGGCATCAATGAGAAAGAAGGAGTCAATACAAATGACATTAAAAAAATATGGGCAGAAGTAATAGCAGAAAATTTCCCAAATATGAGGAAAGAATCTGACATTCAGGTAACTGAAGCATACAGAACGCCAAGAAACCTCAACCCAATGAAAAACGCACCGAGTCATATAATAGTCAAGATCCCAGAAATTCAGCACAAAAATAATCTACTGAAAGCCGCTAGAGAAAAGAAGCATCAGAGACAAGATGGAACAGGGAAGAAAGGTGAGTTTAAGTGTATTTCAGTACTTCAAAAACTCTATTCAGAAATGAAACTTGAGTGAAAAAGTAAAAATATCTCATTCTCAAACTGTGTAGAAGAATATTCCACAACAATATCATGATGGTGGCTCTATTCTGAAAGAAAATAATTTTAATCTCTCATCGTTCTAATGTCTTTAAGTCCAAGTAATGGAAACTTTGGCTTTAAGGATAATGCTTATGGTGAATTCATGGCTAGAGCAACAGATCAGCTATCAGCAAACAAAGGGTCTATGATTGATTAGTGATTAGTGGTGTATGTTCCACAAATGACCACACAGAAAAAAATCCTTCTTGACACTGGAGACCACAAAGTCAGAGGCCACATCAGAAACAACATTATGTTGCACATACAAAATCTAATATTAATTCCCCCTGAAGGATTCCTTCACAGGAAGATACACTCAGAGAAAACCTGACAGATCCTCCTCGATCCTTTTTTCCAAAATGACTCAGAGCAGAACTAAAGCATCTGGTGCCTTCATCTTGCCAGAACTTCTACTCTTCTATCTTGGTACAATATGTAAATTTCGTATCAGTGTACCATCCTGTCTCTCTATATGACCACCTGAAACAAGACCTATATCCAGTCCACTCATTTCAGCCCAAGTCCATGACCATATATTTCAATTATCTATGAATGATGCACTTTTCCTGGCAGCAGTGTGAATCCTGAGGGCCATGTGTTCTGTGTGAAAGTTCAACAGGATTCATCTCACTGAGCAGCTTGGCATTCAGGATACAAGGCAGGATCTTTCCTCCCCTCTCATCTTACATCATGACAGCAGCATAGCCTGTACCCAGTGGTTTCAGCTGTAAAAGGCTCAAGTCAATAACTTCTGACATTGCCAGTCCTACGGAAAACAGCTTGATAAACCATGAGTGAACCAGAATCCTTACCCTTGTATTGTGGGAGCTGAGCACCAAAAACAGAAACAGGGTGAGATGGGAGGAGGAGGATGGGAGGTGTTTATATAAAGGAGGCACTCACTGGGCTGGGGAGATAGTTCAGGAGTATAAGTACTTGCCTGGTAAGTGCAAGGGCCTGAGATCAATCACCAGTTCCAACAAAAATAAAAATAAAATACATTACTTGACCCACCATGTCCATCTTTTAATTCTTGGAGAGAAAGAATTCCCTCAGGCTTTCACAGAGAGTAGATTGGTCAAGCAATGGCCATGACTCATCCACATGACTGACACTGACCAAAAGATCTACATAATGCTGTACATGATTTCAGAGTAAATCCTGAGGGGATTTGAAGGACCTTGTCAGATACAAAAGTTACATTTTTTGTTAAATAGGTCTTGCTTTATCTATCCAGCAGAAAAGTATAAAAATGAGGTATAAAAAGTAAAGCCATATTAATATGCTGAGCTGTAAAAGGCTCAAGTCAATAACTTCTGACATTGCCAGTCCTACGGAAAACCCACAACTATTATGGATTACTGGTCTGTATTGGAATATTTTGCTGAATTCAAGCAACCACAATATTTAAAAGACAATGGATTACCTTTCTCTAATAAAACTAAATAAAAGAGAGGATATAAATGAAGTACTATTTTGTATCTCTATATTTAAAAGTAAGGACAGATATACAGCTACTTTCTCAATTCAGTGAACAGAAATAATTGTCCTAGTAGTGTTTCTGGACAGGATATCATGTCTGCATCTTGTACTATGAAAAACCACAAAGAAGACAACAATATGCAAAGTATTAATTATTGAAACTGTCCTGATAATCAGTTTTGAAACTGTCTCATTACTATTTGTTTCTCAATAAAATTATTTTCAAAAGGAAAAAAAAATGTCTGAAAAACTGGCTTTCTACATGCCAAAAACTAAAACTTGTCCCAAGTCTATCACCATGCACTAAGCTAAAGTCAAAATGGATTAAACATCTAAACATTAGAACAGAAACATTGCATCTCCTGGAAGAAAAAGGAGGAGGAACTCTTGAAGATATATGGGTAGGCAAGGATTTCATGAACAAAAAGCATATCGCATGGGTAATACTACAAGGAATTAACCACTGGGACCTCCTCTTATTGAGAAGTTTTTGCATGTGAAAAGAAATTACCAGCAAAGTGAAAAGATAACCCACAAACTTGGAAAGAATCTTGACTAATAAGAACTCAGAAAAAGATCTGCTCTCTAGAAGTTATAAAGAACTAAAAAACATTAGGGCCCTAAAAGTTTTTTTAAAAAACCCAATCCAGAAATGGGCATCCAAGATCAATACACACTTCTCAGAGGATGAAATTAAAGAAGCGAAAAAATATATGATAAAAGGTGCCACATCACTAGCCATCGTGAAATGCCAAATAGAACAACACTGAGATATCATCGCATTGCAGAAAGAATGGCTATCCTGAAAAATTCAACCAACAACAAATGTTGGAGAGGCTGAGGGGAAAAAGGAACCTTTATCCACTGTTTGTGGGAATATAGACTGATGCGTCCTTTATGGAAATCAGTTTGGAGACTCTGTAAAGAACTAAGACTGAAGTCCTATTGAAACCAGCTATCCCCCTACTGGGTATATTCATGGAGGAATGGAAAACAGCATATCATAGTGATATAGGTGCACCTGTGTTTATAGTAGCACAATTTGTGACAGCCAAATCTTGGAAACAACCAAGATGCTCGTAACCTGAGGAATCGATATAAAAGATGTGGTAATTTTATGCAATAGAATATTATTCAGTTATGAAGAATGATAATCTCGAAGCCTTTATATTTAAGTGGATGGCATTTGAAGATATACTCATAAGTCAAATAAACTAGGTCTACATGTATAAATAATGTATAGTTTCCCTAGTGTAAGAATGCAAAAGAAGAAATAATAATAGAAAGGTATAATACAATTAAAAGGAAACTAAGAACTTCAGGATTAGACAACAAAGAGAGGGCAAGGAGAAACGCTATGAAACATGACAGGAGCAAAGCCATACATTTATATGTATTTGATGGGTAAGGCAATGATGCTGAGAATCTTCAGAAGGTTTTTGAAACTAACTTTTAATTGGAAGGATTCTCACCCTGACAAACTATATATGCTGATACCCGTAAACTAAGCAATAACACTGAAGATAGCAAGGTGTAATGGTAGGGTCATGCTT
The DNA here is from genome assembly GCF_000260255.1 of Octodon degus. Taxonomy (NCBI): domain Eukaryota; kingdom Metazoa; phylum Chordata; class Mammalia; order Rodentia; family Octodontidae; genus Octodon; species Octodon degus. The sequence goes on from NW_004525081.1 coordinate 102,313, forward strand.
GGAATGCCTGTCATTCTGGTCTTCTAAATATGTACTTCTTGTCCTGGCACGCCAATAATTGACATACTATCTCTCAAGTAAATACCTGTTTAAAAATAAGGTAATAAATGAAAACAAGATAAAAGAAAAAAAAGTTACAAGTCTGTCCTGGTACCATATTGCATATGGTTAGATTTCCAAATTTCTGTGTAAAAATATGTAAATGTTTATTTCTATTTTTTTTCAATTTTTTTTTAGTTTTTCAATTTTTTCTTCACATTCTGTTTGGGACTTAAATTTTAACATATCAATACTTGATGTTAAATACCTGTTCCATATTATGCCTAAGATGTTTGATATTCAGACATACTGAGAGGGTAAACTCAATGGCCTATGTTATAGGGTAATAATAATAACCTTCTGTTCTGGAGAGTTAACAACTTAAGTTTGCAGACCAAAAATTAGAGAGAATGAAGAGCTTCAAGTGCAGCCAACATTTTGACCTTAGCCTTTCAAGGTCAGTGAAGACTCAGGACATAGGGGAACCTGTACTGTAACATCACGTAACTCAGTGGTGTCCCAATTTTCTGATCCAGGAGATTATAGGATCACAGAGGAAAGTGATCGATGATGTACAGTGTTCTTAAGGAGAGTCACATGGAGAGAGTACATTCTCTCAGGCTTTCACAGAGAGCAAAGTGGTCAAGCAATGGCCGTGACTTATCCACAAGGCCGAAATTGACAAAGTATCTACAAACTGTGGTACAGGGTTTCTGGATAAATTCTGAGGGGATTGGACTGACCTTATCAGATACAAAAGTTACATTTCTTGTTATATTGGTCTTGCTTCATCTTGGTCCTAACCATCCAACAGAGAAGTACACAAACCAAGTATAAAAAGTAAAGCCACATTAATATGCTGAGCTGCAAAAGGCTCAAGTCAACAACTTCTGACATTACCTGTCTTATGGAAAACCTACTACTATTTTGGAATACTGGACTATATTAGAATATTTTGCTGAATTCAGTCACCTACAATATTTAAGTGACAATGGAATACTCATCTCTAACAAAACTAAACAAAAAAGGGAGTATAAACAAATAAAAATTTTGTATCTGTATATTCAAAATAGGATAGTTATAGAGCTGCCTTCTCTTAATTCATTAAATAGAGAGATTTATTCGAAGTGTTTGTGGACACGATATCATGTCTGCATCTTGTACTATAAATAACCTCTAAGAAGACAACAAAATGCATTATACTAAGAATTGAATCTATCCTACTCATAGGTTTTGAAACTGTCTCATTGTTATTTGTTTCTCAATAAAATTATTTTATTAAAAAATTACTCTTAACAAGTACTTACCATACACATGAATAACATTTCTTAGGACAGTTCCATACATACACATATTGTGTTTTGATCATGTCCATTGAGTTCTCATAAACTCTTCCCACTTCCACAGGTCAGTTCCCAGTACAGGAATGTCTTTAGTTTACCTTCAGGTTGTCTTTTACGTTTCTACATACAAAATTGAAGTGTTGATACTTCACAATCTATTCCTGGCTAATTTGTTGTATGGATTTACCTTAATGGATGCATGTTGGAGTGGATATATTTCAATTTATGATCATATGACTATGACTATTTTCTTTTTCATTTCAATAATTTTATTTAGAATTTTTCTTTTCTTCAATGATTTATCCATTTTTGTTATAATTTAAGAAACAGTTAAGAATTGTCTTTATTCTGTCTTCTGAATAGCAGTCTTCATTGTTTTGATGAAGGCCTCTTCATTTTTGTTTCTAACTTTTTGTTCCATTTGCTTTTTTTTTCTTTTCTTATCTTCATAAACTGGAAGTAGAGTCTCTTATTTTATTCTGCTACAAGTATAGCCTTTGTGGCTTGTAAAATAGTTTTCCTCATGATTTGAGTGGTGGTAAGCATAAGATTAAGGTGCCCACTGAGTTGACAACTGGCCAGATCTCACCTTCTTGCTTGTGAACTGCCATGTGCTTGTTGTGTTCAACTGGCCTTTCTGCCTACGTTCTTCAGAGCCTGACCTTTTCCTTCTTCCTTCTGTCACCATTATTGGCATCATCTTCACAATAAAAAACTTTAGGAACACATACTTATTTTGACAACAGTGCCAGCAGATTCTTCATGGGAATAAAGGTAGCCTCTTTGAGAAATGGTTCAGGGAAAATTATCTATTGACAGGTTAAATGTTCAACATAGATTCATATCTCTCACCATGTAATAAACTTAAATCAAAATTGATCAAAAATATAACCTTTGTAAATAATACATTTAATACACAAGACAAAACAGGTAAAACTGTTGAAAACTTATAAAAAAACTTTCTTTATCTTCCAAATCCCCCTTCCAAGGACCATTGCATTGGATATTAAACTTTTAATAAGAGAACTGCAGTGGAGGCATGGTGGACATTCAGTACATAACGTACTGATAGCTTATACTTTAAATTTTGTGCTTCTTGAGTTGAATATTTAAAAATGATGCATTTTCCTCTACACAAATATAAGCTATTTATGTTTTTATTGTGATATTTCATTTGTATCTATGCTTTTTTCCATTGCTTTTATGAATTTTTCTGTTCATATCCTATGAAATCAGGTTGGCCTTGTAGCAAATGATATTATTTCTTGTGTAACTTGTGCAACTGAAGTTTTTCTCAGAAATTCTTTACTTACACCTATGTCTTCAACAGTTCTACCTGTTCCATTGACCCACGAGTTTGTTTTGTTTTGATTTGACAGTAGTGTACTTTATATCACCATACATTTGTAATAAAATTTGAAGTCCAGAAATTTTTTGCCCCTAAATTTGCTTTCAAGAATTGTTTTAGCTATTCTAAGTCTTTGCTGATTTCATATGAATTTTGGAAATGCTTTCTGCATTCAGGGGCAATGTTATTGGTATTTTAATTAGGATTGCGTTCAATCTACATACCAATTTTGGAAGTATGCATATTTTACTTAAATTGGTTCTGCCTCTCTAGAAACTCTAAATAAATTGATTCTCTGACATTATCTGTAACCTCCGTTTTCAGAGTACTATTATTCATTATGGAGGTTTTTACTTCCTTATTTTAGTTCCTAAATATGTTACTTAATATGCTACTGAAAGGGGCATTTTTCTCTCTAATATTCTCAATGAGTTTGTTATTAGTACACAGAAATACTATTAATTCTTGAGTATTTATTTCCATAATATTTTTTATTTAAGTAATCCTATGACAACTAAGAAGTCAAGCAAAGAGAAAAGCTTTTGGAGACTTTCACGTATTTAAACAAATTATTTTCATTTCTTTCTTATATCAAACCCTCATTGTATGCAAAAATTTTCAGTTGATGTTACATACATTCTTCTTTTTCTTACAATGTATACTCTTAATTCTGTAAACATGTTTTTATATCAATTTATTTATTTGGTACAGAGTCTCACTATGCAGTTCAGACTCATAGTGATTCTCTGTTGTCAGCATCTCTAGCACTGAGATTACAGGATTGCAGCACCAAGCCCTGAATGGGTTGCTGACTCAGTGAGAATGGGAATGGGGCGAGTGTGGCCTATGATACCAGGGATCTAACCCCAGTCACTGACTTGCCTAAGCAGGTGCTTAGTACTCTGAGCTATCTTACCAGCCTTTGTGGACATGATTTTTTATGTGTTTTTGTTATTTACTCTTATAATTGACTCAAATCAACCTCATGTTCTTTTCTGTATCACCTTATAGTTGTTGGATTAATATTTGATATTTACTTGCTATTTTTAAGAAATCATTCTCTTCATGATTGCTAATTGCAAATATGTATTGTAGATCTGATAGTTCATTCTCAAAATGGTTCCTTCTGCTATACAAGCTTTTAGATGAAATTATAACAGATCATCTCCTTTATATCTGTTTGATTCTATTTCAGGATTTGTTTGTTTCCTATGTTGGACCTTCATGATATTGCTCATTTTCCTCAGTTCCATTTTTCTTACATCTTAGTCTATTCTAGACTCACCAACCAGGTTCTTCATTGTTGTCATCATCTTTTTAGTTAGCCGACAAATTATTGTAATTTAATTTGTCTAGATTAATATTCATCTACTTTGTTACTTTCTCTGTAAACATTTTAGAGAGTCCAGATGGGTCACTTTCTACCACATTGCTACCTGAGTTTGCCTTTTCTGTTCTGAAATTCTAGGATTGCACCATGCTTTAATGTTTTGTCGTTTTCTAGTTTTTTCTTTTGTTTTATTTCTGCATTGAAGCCCATAATTTGCTTGTGTTAACTTTACTACCAAAATTGAGAACCCTCTGGAAATGATTCCTTCTGGAGATATCTTCCAGGAACAGGCGACTTTTGGTTTTGAAGCGGTTGCAAGGTCCTACATCTTCAATTTATTTTTTTTATTTTTCAACAAATAATACACTGCATATATTCTTCTTAGTGGTTAATTGCTGTACAAGATGCGGACTTGAGATAATATTTACAAACACCATTAGAACAAATCATTCTATTCATTAACAGAATGTAACTATATATCTATCCCAACCACTTTGAATACACAGATACAAAATGGACATTCATCTGTATACCCCATTTTTTTCTAAGTTCTGTTATTGAATATTATAGGTGTGTAAACTCAGCAAAATATTCTAAAAGAGTCCAGTAGCCCATAATAGCATTGGGTCTTCTGTTTAACTGGCAATGTCAGAAATTATTGACCTGAGTTCCCCACAGCTCAACTTAACAACATGGCTTTATTGCCTATAATTTCGTCTTCATACTTTTCTACTGGATGGTTAAGACCAAGGTAAAGCAGGACCTATGCAACAAGAGTTGTAGCTTTTTGGTCTGAGAAGGTCAGTGAAATGCCCTCAGGATTTGTCCTGAGATCCTGTACCTCAGATTGTAGAACCTTTATCAGTGCAGCCATGTGGAAGAGTCACGGCCAATGCTTGGCCAATGTGCTCTCTGTGAAAGCCTGAGAGAGTATCTTCTCCCCATGTGACTCTCCTTAGGCCCACTCTATGTCATCGATCACTTTCCTCTTTGGCCCCATAATCTTCTTGATCAGAAAATTTGGGACACTACCGAGGTACATGACGTTACAGTACAAGTTCTCATATGTCCTGAGTCTTAATTGACCTTAGAAGGCTAGGGCCAAAATGTTGGCTTTCCTTGTATCCCTCCTTTTTCTCTAATTTTGGTCTGCAAACTTAGGTTGTTAACCATCCAGAAGAAAAGCTTATTGTTATTATCAAACGATTTGGGCTATCAATCTTAACCTCAGTATCTCACTGCATTTCAAACATCTTAGGCATAATAAGGCACAGGTATTTTTCATCAAGTATTGATATGTTGAACTTTAAGTCCCTACAGAATATGATAAAAAAACATTTAAAAAATAGATTATATTTTAAAAAATAGGATAAAGAATTCTATGCTTCTCATGTTTGCACATAAGTCCAAAAATCTCACCATACACAACCTTGAAGCAGGACAGTCCCACAATATTCCTTTTCCTGTCTCTTGCTTTCCTTCACCACCGCCTTCTTCTTGAACATCCATCTACCCGAGAGACATCTTAGCAGTAAATGGCATGTCATGACAAGCCGCCCATATTCAGAATACCACAATGACAGGCACTCCCATCATGAAACAACTGTTACAAATTACCATCTGCAGTGCAGTAGCTTAGTTCCCAGGTATCAGTATATATAGTTAGTCAGGGTGAGAATCTTTCCAATTAACTCCTACATCTTCAATTTATTGAGGATAAGTGCTGCATAGTTGGCTCAACCCTGGGTTCTTCAGTGATGACCTAAAGCATTGCTTATGACACTCAGAAAATTACAATCTTGGCATAAAATAAAAAATAAGTGATTAGTATAATTATGTCGCCTTGACCAAAATAGTGCAATCAGCAATAACCGTGGCACTGAGCACAGCATAGAGCATGACAAATTATGGTAATTATTAATTTGACAAATTTAACAACAAGACAAGATTTGTAGTTATAAAACAAAATCTGAAACCATACCAGAGATTGAATACATTAAATATCCACTCAATATGGTGATTATGCCTTCATGAAAGAAAATTTGAAAGAGGGTAGGAGAAAAAGTAGAGAAAAGTTTAGAAGAAGGGAAAGAGATTACAAGGAAGATTAAATTACAAATGATTATGTGAGCTGTGAGAAACTGGTGAAGACAGAAGAGAATGAAAGAAATAAACAAAACAAGAGCAGAACAAAACAACAATGGCCAAGAGAACTATAAACAATGTTCACACCCATCAAAACAAGACTAAACAGGAAAAGGAACCAAAAAAAGGAAGGTAGAAAAGAGAAAAATTGTCTATCTTAAGGTTTATGGCTGCTGTCACAGATGGACAAAGACAGCAGAAGAAGCTCAGATCTGTCCTTATCTATCACAGCAAGCTAGTCAGCATGTCTGGCTGGTGGATAATTGCAGCATACCTGCACTTTCTGACGCACTGAAATCAGGCTCCATCTAGATTTTGCTTTTGGAGCTGTCACACAAGTTGTTGAGCTGGAAGTAGTGTGTGTGCTTCAGGATTTGAACTAGGCATCCAAACCTTGAGCTCTCCCACAGCTGTGATTTACCCTAACACTGGGATCCAGTAGATGGTACCAAATCGAAACTTTTCAGAGTTCTGTAATGTCTGGTCCTCTGTGGTCTCATGGTGAGAAATTATCTGGAGTTAATATTGCAGGATTCAGTTTCCTTTTGTCTCAGTAAGTGTCCATCTGTGTTCTAGTTTATCTGTGTTCACATTTGGCATGTTGAAAGTAGTGGTTTTAAAATACTACATTCTAATTTTGGTACTTGAGACATCAGTGGATCTAGCAAAAAACTTTTTTATGTATTTGAAGAACTTCACAAGATCCTATTTTGGTCCCTGTCTTATAATTTAGTCTATAGTTTTAGTAAAGTATACTGTGTCTGCAACATTCACATATAGTGTTTTTCAGAGAAACTAATTGCCTCTTCCCATTTCTAAAGAATAAGATTCCATCATTCAGCTTCATTCTAGAATGGAAACTAGCTCAAGCTGTGCCCCAGATTCAACTTTCTCCACTCTGCCTAAGATTAATTAACTCAGCTCTGTTTCTATTTTTTCAATTGTTGTATAATTTCTTTCTAAATTCACAGTTAAGTTTGTAAATATTGGTTGGAATCTGAATCCAAAAATTTTGAAATCATATGATATATGACAAGTAATTGTTGAAAGGCAAAGTCTCCACTTGGAAATGCACTAGGATGAAGATGCACATGATACATTGTTTATATATTTTAATTAATTTTATTGAGAAAGAAATAGCAATGAGACCATTTGTTTAGCAGGACATTCACACTAATTAATACATTACATATCAATGACTGATGGAAAATACCTATTCCATGTTATGTCTAAAGCAAATGATATTCGGACAGATAGTGGTGTTAAGCTCAACTGCCTATGTTAAAGGGTAATAATATCATTGACCTTCTCTTCTGCAGGATTAACAACTTAAGGTTGCAGGCCAAAAAATTACAGAAAAAGAACGGCTGCAGGGATAACCAACATTTTGGCCCTAGTCATTCAAGGTCATTGAGGACTAAGGATATGACAACCTTTACTGTGACATCCTGTAACTCAGTGGTGTCCCAAATTTTCTATTCAAGGAGATTTGTTGCGCACGACCTCGCCAGCAAGGAGATGCAACACACAGCTCTTCCTTTGGCGGTTTATTCAGGGCCCTGATTACAAGCTTCTTCCTTTCCAATCCCCCAGTCTTTGGCTAATATATACTCCCGAGCCCAATCCCAGTGTGCCATGTGGGGATTGCCCATGGGTCCAGCATATGAGGAAGCGAATCATGACTGCAGCCCTGGCCATATAAGGAGTTGTTGTGCACAGAGAGCGCTCACCCACGGGGGGTGGAAGGCGGAAACCAGCGCCATCTTGTAGGCGCGGTCCTTCGCA
>NW_004525081.1:114491-115815 GCF_000260255.1 Octodon degus
AAAGGGTGTAATTACCACAGACTCAGTGGAAATTCAGAAGATTATCAATAGCTACTTTGAGAATCTTTACTCTCACAGAATAGAAGAGACAGAAGAAATAGACAGATTCCTACAAAGGTACAAATTACCACAACTGAGTCGACAAGACATAACCACTCTCAATAGCCCAATGACAGGCAATGAAATACAAGATGTAATTAAAAATCTACCGGCAAAGAAAAGCCCACGTCCAGAAGGATTCACAGCTGAACTCTACAAAACATATTTACAGATGTTGTCCCTATACTCCTCAAACTCTTCCATGAAATTCAAAAGGAAGCAAACCTCGCCAAAATCATTCCTGGAGGCAAGTATTATATTGATACCGAAATCAGGGAAAGATAAAACTAAGAAAGAGAACTATAGGCCTATCTCACTCTTGAACATAGATGCCAAAATTCTCAGTAAAATACTAGCAAATAGAATACATCAAATCATCAAGAAGATCATACACCATGACCAGGTAGGATTCATCCCAGGGATGCAAGAATGGTTCAATATTCGAAAATCTATCAATGCAACACACTATATCTATAGAGCGAAAACTAAAAACCACATGATCTCCATTGATGCAGAAAAGGCTTTTGACAAAGTCCAACACCCATTCAGGTTCAAAGTCCTACAGAAAATTGGAATAGATGGCCTTTACTTCATTGTGGTAAATGCTGTTTATGAAAACCCAACAGATAACATAATCGTAAATGGGGAAAAACTGAATTTTTTTACTCTTATATCTGATACAAGACGAGGATGTCCTCTATCACCACTCCTTTTCAATATAGTTCTGGAATCATTATCTATAGCCATTAGAAAAGAGAAATAAATAAAAGGAATTAGAATAGGCAAAGAAGAATTCAAATTATCTTTATTTGCAGAAGACCTCATACTTTACTTGGAAGACCCAAAATATTCCACCAGAAAGCTACTAGAATTAATACAGAAATTCAGTAGCACAGCAGGTTATAAAGTCAATACCCAAAATTCAATAGAATTCTTCTACACAGACAAAAAACACACTGAAAGGGAAATTATAGAAACAATACCTTTTACAATAGCACCAAGGAAAATGAAATACCTTGGAATTCATCTAATTACAGATCAAAGATCTTTTCAAGAAAAATTACAGTACTCTTAAAAAAGAGATCCTAGAGGATTTCAGAAAATGAAAGATATTCCATGCTCCTGAATAGGAACTAACATTGTGAAGATGGCCATACTCCCAAAATTGCTGTACAGATTTAATGCAATCCCTATCAGATTACCACCGACATATCTCACAGACATA
>NW_004525081.1:116309-118470 GCF_000260255.1 Octodon degus
GGGAAACAGTTGAAAGAATTAAGAACTGGGACCTGCTCTTACTGAGAAGAGTTTTCACGTCAGAAGAAACTACCAACAAAGTGAAAAAGGAAACGCACAAATTTGGAAAAAATCATGACAAATAAGTACTCAGACAAAGGTCTGCTCTCTAGAATCTATAAAGAAGTAAAAAACACTAGGGTCCCAAAATTTTAAGACCCAGTCCAGAAATGGGCATCTGAGATGTACATACACTTTTTAGAGGAAGAAATTAAAGAAGCGAATAAATATATGAAAAAATGCTCCACATCACTAGGAATATTGTGATACTGTCCTGCTTCAAGGTTCTATATGGTGAGATTTTTGGACTTATGTGCAAACATGAGAGGTATATATTACTTTATGCCTATTTTTAAAATATATTCTAATTTTTAAATGTTTTTGATCATATTCTGTAGGAACATAAAGTTCAACATATCAATACTTGATGAAAAATACCTCTTCTAAGAAGAATATATGCAGTGTATTATTTGTTGAAACTGTCCTTCCGATTTGATTTGAAACTGTCTCATTGCTATCTGTTTGTCAATAAAACTTTGAAAAAAAAAAAGAAAAATACCTCTTCCATATTATGCCTAAAATGTTTCATATGCAGACAGATAGTGAGGTTAAGCTTAACAGCCTAAGTTGTTTCATAATAACATAAGCTTGTCTTTTGGATGGCTAACTACCTAAGTTTGCAGACCAAAATTAGAGAAAAAGGAGGGCTGCAAGGAAAGCCAACATTTTGGCCCTAACCTTCTAAAGTCAATTAAGACTCAAGACATATGAGAACTTGTACTGTAACGTCATGTAACTCGGTAGTATCCCAAATTTTCTGATCAAGAAGATTATGGGGCTAAAGAGGAGAGTTATCGATGTAGAATGAGCCTAAGGAGAGTCACACGGCAAGAAAACATTCTCTCAGGCTTTCATAGAGAGCACATTGGCCAAGCAATGGCTGTGACTCATCCACATGGGTGACACTGACAAAGTTCTACAATATGAGGTACAGGATCTCAGGATAAATCCTGAGGAGATTTCTCTGACCTTATCAGACCCAAAAGCTACAACTCTTGTTGCATACGTCCTGCTTTACCTTGGTCTTAACCATCCAGTAGAAAAGTATGAATATGAAATATAGGAAATAAAGCCATGCTGATATGTTGAGCTGTTGGGGACTCAGGTCAACAATTTCTGACATTGCCAGTTAAGTAGAAGACCCAATGTTATTATGGCCTACTGGACTCTTTTAGAATATTTTTCTGAGTTTACACACCTATGATATTCAAATAATGGAACTTAAAAAAAAAAAAAAAAAAAGAGTATACAGATGAATGTCCATTTTGTATCTGTGTGTTCAAAGTGGTTAGGATAGGTATTTAGTTACATTCTCTTAATGATTAGAACGATTTGTTCTAATGGTATTTGTAAATAGGATATCAAGTCCGCATTTTGTACAGCAATTAACCACTAAGAAGAATTTATACAGAGTGTCAATTATTGAAGCTCTCCTACCGATTTTATTTGAAACTTTCTCATTGCTATTTGGTTATCTATAAAATTATGGAAAAATATAGGATACACATTTTAAAAATAAAATGAAACATAGTCAACAGTTATTATTACATTGCACACTGTTAACTCTATAGAAGTTAATCAAATTACAGTTACTAATATATAAAATTTATGTAAGTAAAAATTTAAGCAATACATATTGCTTTCAAAAACTGATAGAAATTAGTAGTATAATCATCTTCTCTATCCTATATGCATACTTACAAGATTTTACCTCTTCCTTTCTTTCATATTTTTTTCTTTTCCCTCATCTCAATTGTTTACAACTTATTAAGATTTTTGTCCTATTATATCTATTGCACCTTTCAGATTTTATTTATTTTTTCATGTTTATACACTATGGAGATTATATTATACTTTCATATGTATGTCTGATTTATTTCTCTTGTACGTATAGCCTCTAGTTGCATCCATTTACCTATAAAAGACTTGTTTATCTCTGCTTATAGCTTAGTAATACCCTTTTTCCTAAAAATACCACTTTTGTATCCATTCCTCAGAAGATGAGCATTTGGGTTTGTACCAAGATTTAGCTATGACAAATTTGGCTACTATAAATATGGGT
>NW_004525081.1:118570-130138 GCF_000260255.1 Octodon degus
GCTAAAGGCTTCCACCTGGGAGACAGTGAATGTGGCTGAAACGCCATAGGTTCTAACAGATTCAGCCAAGGACTTTATCGTCTTGAAGTCCAGGGGATCATGGTATCTATTACCTTGGACGTCCTGAAAAACAGGATACACCAAGGAAAGCTCCAACAGGACCGTCCTCTCTAAGGTTTTCTTCTTTAGTTTAAGCTTTTTAGAATGAAGTAGCTCCTGTAGAGCCAAAAAATTGGGTGTGAACTAGACGCGCCCATGATTTAACTTATACTTTCACTTCAGAGTTCGTTCATAGGCAAACTGGATTTGCTCGTAGGCAAACCTTGGCGCTCCTACTTTATCTGCAGATAGGAGCCCTAAACCCCGCTTTTGTCGCGGATCCCCAACTTACCCGGGGACTTACCGGTGCACCCCCTGACCGCTGAAGGTTCTGAGCTGATGGCTTGAGATGGAGTCCCCGTACGGGCCACCACTTGTTGCGCACTTCTTGACCAGCAGGAAGACACAACACACAGCTCTTCCTTCAGCAGTTTATTCAGGCCCCTGATTACAAGCTTCTTCCTTTCCAATCCCCCAGTCCTTGGCTAATATATACTCCCGAGCCCAATCCCAGTGCGCCACGTGGGGATCGCCCATGGGTCCAGCATATGCGAAAGTGAATCATGACTGCAGCCCTGGCCATATAAGGAGTTGTTGTGCACAGAGAGCGCTCACCCACGGGGGGTGGAAGGTGGAAACCAGTGCCATCTTGTAGGCGCGGTCCTTCGCAGCTCTCCACAGAGATTATTGGGCCACAGAGGAAAGTGAGGGACAATGTAGAGTGTGCTTAAGGAGAGTCACATGGAGATAAAATATTCTGTCAGGCTTTCACAGGGAGCAAAATTGATCAAGCAATGGCCATGACTCATTCATAGGGCTGATCTTGACAAAACATCTAAAAACTGCTGTACAGGGCCTCAGGGTAAATCCTGAGGGGATTTGACTGACCTTGTCAGCTACAAAGTGTACATTTTTTGTTATATATGCCTTGCTTTATCTTGGTCTTAACCATCTAACAAAAAAGTATAAACATTAAGTATAAAAAGTAAAGCCATATTAATATGCTTAGCTGTAAAAGGCTCAAGTCATCAACTTCTGGCATTGCAAATTCTGCAGATAACTCACTACTATTATGGACTACTGGACTATATTGGAATATTTTTCTGAATTCACACACCTATGATATATAAATGGCAATTGAATACCCATCTCTGACAAAACTAAAGATAAAAGTTGGATATAAATGGAGGACCATTTTGTAATGAATAAATATATGTAAAGACACATATATAGACATGAGGAGTCCTGGGAACTCACAGAAGTTTACAGAAGTCTCTTCCTCCTGAGACCAATCATTATACTATCTGCATTCGTTTGGTCTAACTGAAACCTACCATTAAAATGAGAAAACTAATGTTGAGTACATCATCCTGTCCCTTCTCTCCCTGCATTGTACTTACCAAGGGAACCTTGAGAAAAGTTTGAACAAAACTCTGCCTAAATTATTATGATCCCACATAGAATAAAATAATATTAAGAGACAGGTGACATGCTCCACTGGTGACCAATTTGTTCTGTCTTCCCACATGGGATATTGTCACATTTTGTTGACAGTAAAATTATAGAGCTGGGGAGAGATGAGCTAATTATAACTTTTTTAAAAAAAATGCTGTCTTTTCTGGTGTAATGGACCCTTAAGTTTGTCTCAGTAACTGAGTCTATATAATCAATATATGCAGCATTAATATGGTGAGCATTATCTCCTCCAGATTTAGTCATCATGGAGCTCAGAGAATGAGTCCTTCTGTAGTGCACATGGAAATGCTTTCGTAAGTATACATATTCTTTAATTTATTAGTTCATCAAATTAATGCATTTTTCATATGAAATACTGAACTAATTTCAAGCATTTTTTCCTCTGAACTGAGGGACATTTTCTCACTACCTAAATCAATTCTCAGGGAAGATATTGTTAGTTTAGAATATAGCTTTAAATTTTGTTTTTCCACTCCTTATAAAATTTCTTCTATTATGAGTCATCTGAAAATATTCTGTTTTCTTGTAGTGTCTATAAGGCATTGCAAAGTATAACTTAGAAACACCTGTGGCTGTCCATTTAAACCTTTTCAATCATTTACTACTTGAAATTTATCTTCTGAAGCATCATCTTTACTGAGTTTAACTTCCTTCCTACAAAATAGATACTAGCATTTTGCTATGTTGATCTTTGTCTCACACGATTAATTTTATGAATTTCTACTTAATGCTGTCAGCTCTTAGCCATGTCCTTCCCTTTTCACATCAAATGTGAAATGTCATCTCAAAGCACAAGAAAATTTAAGCTTCAATCATCTAAAAAATTGAATTCACATTAATGAAATTAGATCATTCCCATGCTTTCCTAAAAATTGTTTAAAATATATTCTGCCAGAATTTGGCTAGTAGAATGTCTGTTTATTTCCATGATTATCTTCTGTCTGTCTTTATGATTAAAAATGCTATCTCTGTTCTTTTTAATTATGCTTACTCCAATTTTTAAATTGGATTATGAGGGAAAATTTTATTTTATAAATTTAATTTAATGTTTTTTTAAAAGTAAAAACAAAAGCAAGAGCAAGCCTCAGAAACAAAAATAAAAAAAGGGTAACATACATCAATACATATGATACAGATATTCAAACCAAGAATATCTGATTAACAGGGGTTGATATATTATCTATTTTTATTGTCAAATCTGTTGCCCAGATTAACAGATACAGTTATGTAAGATTGGATATATGGTTGAATACCTGTCATCTTTCTCTTCTAAAGGTGTACCATTTTAATGTCTCATAAATTATTATTGTACTCTCTTTAAAACAAAGTTTTAAAAATGTAACAAGAAAGAGATAAGAACAAAAATATGAGAGAAAAACTTAGAACAAAATATTTTTGTGGAAACGTATTAGAATAAATTATTTCCCAATCCTCTAATTTCTATAAGAGTGTTAGGATAAAGGAAAACAAATACTGATTTCTAAGATCAGAAAATAGAGCTTATTTCATTATTAAAAAAATTCATACACAGCTATTTCGATATGTGAGAAATGACAGTCTGTCTCAAGATATTATTTCTCAAGACATAATGTAGGTATTCCTGTTTCTGTACTTTTGAATAACAATGACCTTCTCTTTCTATTTCTAAAAATGCCTTTAAAAATACACATTGATTCTGTAGATAACCATGAAGTATGAACACCATGCACAAGGTATTTGGTGCAGTCTTTAATTTAGAAAAAGTACAGATAATACCCTATTTATAGGGAATAGGGTGAATAGAATGGCTCTTCTTCTTGATCTCATAAGTCCTGAAATTCTCTTCTTCATTTTCTACATAGTGAAACAGTTTACAAATGCTGTGTACTCAGGACTACCCATCTAATTGCTGATGACATTGCCTTCACCTTAAGTGTCAGCTGCTTGTCTTTTGTTTCTTTATTTTCCCAATTCTAGTTCTGTTCAACATTAGGATTTGTATCCAAAAATGCTCACATACATACCTGACTCACATATACGTGATCAGCCTCTCTCCATGGCCACTGTAATTTGGACTTTCATCTATTAATAAGAACACTATTAAAGAGAATCACAGCAAGTACACTTTTTGGCCTCAGTAATAAAAATGTGTGGAGTGACTTTTTATGTACTTATGATATCAGATCATGTACTGAACATAAATCATTTCTTCCTTAGCAATATATCAATTATGTTCCTGTAACAACTTTGAAAGGAGAGGAGTCTTCATTGCCTTTATTTATCACATTGTGATGAGCTCCCAGACATGGCCAGAATTCTCCAAATTATCACCATGGTG
The DNA here is from genome assembly GCF_000260255.1 of Octodon degus. Taxonomy (NCBI): domain Eukaryota; kingdom Metazoa; phylum Chordata; class Mammalia; order Rodentia; family Octodontidae; genus Octodon; species Octodon degus. The sequence goes on from NW_004525081.1 coordinate 122,463, forward strand.
TCAGAGACCTCATCATCTCCCATTGACTCAGGTCTCTTCAGCCATTGATTCAAGTACATGAACCTAATCATTCCTCCTAATTTAGCTTATTTTAAGAGGTTTGCCATAAGATTCTCCATGGTCTTTTAAATTGCAGATAAAATAACACAGGTCAGAGAAACCCTTCATTGTTGTACAAGAAAAATATGTGCTGTGTTGCCTTTCTCCTGAGGGTGCAGCAGGCATCCTACAAGCTAAGAGAGCTCCTTAAGAGGGAAGATTAAAAGAATGTGCAACTTTTCCTTTACTATCTCTTCCTGTGTATCTAATTTATCCCTACTATTCCCCAACTGCTTTTCCTACCTTATTTCCAGCGTGGCCTTTTGCATGAGAACTCCTTCAGGCCTTTCTTCTGTCTTAATTTCCTTGTGATTTATTCATTGATTTTTAAACTTCAGACTCTTTAGGGAAATTTGTTTGTTCCAATATGTAAAATGATTTTTTTGTGTGTTTGCTGTTTTAAGCTTCCAGCTGAATTACAAGGAGGGTCTAATAGTTAATCCTGCTGATGAACAAACTTCCTGTTCCACTGCCTCAGATCCTCAAGCCTGTGACAATATGCATAAATGAGCTGGACAAAGCCTTAGTGTGAAGGTAGGATTACTTTTATTATGCCTTTTTGAAGTGCATATGTTCTCCAGTATATATTTCCTTGTGAAACAGTATTTTACTAGATAACTACCTATATATCTTTCTTTACATCACAAACAAGTACAATACAAAGATATTTGGAGTAAATGTTTCAGTAATGAAAATATTTATGATCTATAAAATTTGGAGAGTTGGATGATTGCACTCATTTTTGTCATCTCTTGGAGTGTTTCATAAGGTCTAAGATGAGAAAGTGATTATGACTGCCTACAACTCTGTTACTTCTGTAGATTAGTGCTTTGGAAAAATAAAATCAGCTTTTATTCTCCAAAGAGATTTTGACAGCTTCTTTAAGTACAAGGTGTTTCAAGCTTCTGTATTTTGTGACAGTACGTGATCAATAAATAGTAGAGAACTATATAATTCTATTTGAATATTTGTTGTTTTAGTTGGAACTTGATGCAAGGAAACATTAACTTACTAAATAATTCAATTCCAGTGCAAGGGCAAAGAAAAGAGTGGATATAGAAAATTTAAAGTGAGAAACAATAGTTAGGATAGATATACAGCTGCGTTCTCTTAATTCAATGAATAGAGAGATTTATTCCAATAGTTTTTGTGGACAGGATATCATGTCTGCATCTTGTACAATGAATAACTACTAAGACAAAAATATGCAATGTATTAATTATTAAAACTGTGCTAGTAATCTGTTTTGAGACTGTCTCATTGTTATTTGTTTCTCAATAAAATTACTTTTTAAAAAGTGAGAGAAAAATGATAAAAATGCTGATATGGCATAATATGATATTTCTATTTCAGATTAGTGTACGAAGCAGGGAGACACATAATTCAGCCATGATTAGGAAGTGGTTCAAACAGAGAAGCCAAAACCATTCTGGTGGACATGAAGTTTCCTTGAGTATAGGCATGGGAAAATGGCAAATTTGGTGAATTTTTATATTCTCATGAAGGCATAATGTTTGTTCAAACAGATGAAGGAGGTCATACTTCTGATAAGAAATTTTCTATGCTTTTCTCTTCACTTATATACTATTTCCTTTTATCCCATGAAGATGCATAAAAACAGCAGACTTTCTGGTTTCACTGGTATACAGCACATGGTTTTCTTTGAAGTCAGCATTGGAATCATTGCCAACACAGTTCTCTTTCTCTTTCAAGTTTTCACATTTTTTCTGGGACACAGGCTTAAGCCTACTGATCTGACCATTGGGCACTTGGCCTTTATTCACCTACTGATGCTCATAAGTGAAATTTTCATAGTTTTAGATACTTTTGAGTATCACAATTTGAAGGATGACATCACATGTACAACTGTTGTCTATTTGTATAAGTTGATGCGGAACCTCTCCATCTCTACCACATGCCTGCTGAGTGTCCTCCAGGCCATCACCCTCAGCCCCAGAAGCTCCTGTTTGGCAAAGTTCAAACAGAAATCCCTGCAGCATGACCTATTTTGCTTTCCCTCTTTGTGGGTCTTCAATATGATCATCAATGGCCGTATGTTAATCTCCACTGTTTCTACTCACAATGTGACCTCGCACAGTTTTATGCTTCTGACTAAATCCTGCTCCCTTTTGCCTGTAAGTTCCTTCATCAAGTATATGTTTTTTTCACTGATGATTTTCCAGCACATGTTCTGTATAGGGCTAATGAAGCTCTCAAGTGTATACATGGTGATCCTCTTGTACAAACATAAAATGCAGTCTCAGCATCTTCACAGCACTAGCCTGTCTCCAAAAATATACCCAGAACGAAGGGCCACAAGGACAATTTTGTTGCTCTTGAGTTTATTTATTGTTCTGTACACTTTGGACTCTGCTATGTCATCCACCTTTTCAATCATGTGGAACATTGACCCCATTCATCACTGTGTCCTGCTACTGGTTGCCAATGCCTATGCTGCACTCAGTCCCTTGTTGCTCATCAGTACAGAAAGACGAATGACCATGAGCTACATATACATGTGGTGGAAAGTCAATAAATAATTTTTATTTCCTGATGGATAATTTTTTCTCTCATTGTATCATTTCTTTGAAGGTTGGATTTTGAAATATGTCTATTTTCCTGATAAATGTATTCTTTTTGATATATGTTTCTGATAAGTATCCATTAGATAATGTAGCAACATATGTCTCTGAGTAGAAACAAGTTTCTAATTTTTTTTTCTAATTTTAATCTTACTTGGAATCCTAGAACTAATATTTGATTTCAAACTCTAAAAACCTATATTTCACTGGTTTTTGTAACTCAGCCAAAAAAATAAAGAGGAAAAATATATTACAAATGCGCCGAAGAAATTGGAATGGTGTTATGTTCATATTTGTGTGTGTGTGTGTGTGTGTGTGTGTGTGTGTGTGTGTGCTATTTATGGTGAAGTTTACTAGTTTGTACGTTTCACAGATACTTTTTTTAAAGTTACACCTGAGGAACTACAATGAAAAAGAAATTGGAATAAAACAAAAAACAAGAATAAAATATTTGAAGGGGCTGGGGAAATGGCTCAGTTGAATAAGTGCTTCCCTGGCAAGCGCAAGGGCCTGAGTTCAGTCCTCAGTTCTGCCAAAAATAAATAAAGAATAAAATATTTGTTAACTTCAATAACATTAAGTGGTACATGATGTACTTTAATATCTTGAGTATATAAGTAAGTTTATATGGATGTAAGTGCATATGCTATAACAATTGCTTTTTGTGTAGTTGCTAAATCTCTCTACCAATTCAAAAAGTAATTATGAACATTAATATCTAGGTATAAATAGAATCATATGTACTCAAAGAATGATAACTCCATATGATGTTTTCCTTGTGAAATGTAAACTATTATAAAAATGTATAGATTATTAACACAAAATTGATGTAGACAGTGATGGGTCAAATAGAACACAATTTCAAATATTTGCTTGTTTTTTTGTCTTTGTAAACTTGATAATAACTGCTAACATTCTTAAATCTTTTTTTATAATATTGTGGTGTAAACCAAAAACTGTGAATGTTACTTTCATTTGGAAAATAGCATTGATACATTTACTTTTCTGGTATTAATAGAATTTTTGAAGCAATAAAGAATATACACATGTTTAATTTGAAAATTATCATAGAACATTATTTTCTTATGAACAATAGTTTTATGATGTGAGTCACAGTTTCTTCTTAAATATGTGACACTTAGTGATACTGCACATGGGAGTACAAGTCAATCAATGAGAAAATTTCCTACTCTAAATTCCAGACAAAGAAAAATAAAATTAATTTAAATCCCTGTGAGTGTTTACAAAATTAAACATAATTTCAGTGTCCAAATACGAAGAATTACCTGAGGCCAGGATATTATGCAGTCAAATACTGCACTGAGTAATTCAAAGAGAAGCCAAATAATGTCTTTATATAATCTGTTGGGACAGACTACAGAAATTCTAACCACTGATTACATAGGTGGTGAAATTGAAGTTCCACCTTACATTCATCTTTAAGAAGAATATGTGATGTAACATGAGACAAGAAACCCGAAATGACATCATCTTTCATGTCATAGTAATATAAGTTTTCCTTTAAGTTCACATTGACTTCTTTTCTTTTTTTCTTTTTTGTATAATAGTGAAGGGTCTACAGGTTGTTCAGGGTCTCACTACTTCGATCAGACCTGTAGTGATCCACCTGCTTACAGCCTCCCAAGAGCTGGGATTACAGGTGCACGCCACCACACCAGGCTCAATCACCATCTCAGTGCGTCCCAGGTCCCTGGCCTGCTTGCAGGTGCTTCAGTCTGCTGAGATATTTGGCCAGACCTTGATTTCAAATTTAACAAAAATGTAATTTACATATCTAGTTGCAATTCTCGAGAGCAGTTAAGAGGAAGATATGAATTAATGTCAAAAGTTTTCTGGATTTTTATCAAGTATATAAAATTGGATATTTTAAAATTTTACAGTGTTTCAGGACAATTGTCCACAGAAATTATTGAAAAATTTAGATCCTTTTAAAATACTTTTAATATTAGAAAGACCACATATGCAATATGATCATGAAAATTATTAATAAAAATGGAATCATAAAACTTGTGAGTGAAATAATACTATTAAAACACACATTATTTAATACGAATGAATTCTTCTACTGTAGTATAATCCATTCTTCATGTTGATTTCAACATTTTTCTTAATTTTTTATGATACATAAAGTCCTTTATGTAATTTTATATCCAATATGCATTATTATTTTTCCTGAAGGAATTTGACTTTCACTGTTGAAATTAGTATGTCTTTATATAAATTAAGACGTTTTCTTGATGTAACTACTAACTACAAATATTCTTTCATAATAAATCACATTCCTATTTCATTCGTGAGACAGTAAGAGCATTTTACAATATTTACAAAGGGATAAGAGGCCAAAAGTCTGAAGATATCTTCATTTTAAAACATAAACCGTCTTACAGGATTTTTGTTGATCAACATTTCGACAAGCAAATTGTATTCTTACTCTTTGTGATGGTAACATGGTTTTATACATATAGATTTTCAAAACACTTTGGGTCCAATTGGTTATTTAATAGCCAGCATTCTGGTTATAAAGTCAATTCATTGGACCTTCAGCAAAGCTTCTACCATGTTCTCTCGGGTGAACATCGTTGGGCTGTCGGCCTGGGCCTTGCAGCCGCAATGGATTCAAGTCCAAAATAGGGCAACTTTGAAAGATATTCCCAGGCGACTAAAGTCAATCAAAAACATCCAGAAAATTACCAAATCTATGAAAATGGTAGCAGCAGCAAAATATGCCCGAGCTGAGAGGGAGCTGAAACCGGCTTGAATATATGGAATAGGATCTTTTGCTCTATATGAAAAAGCTGATATTAAGGTACCTGAAGACAAAAAGAAACACCTCATTGGTGTATCCTTGGATCAAGGACTTTGCGGTGCTATTCATTCCTCAGGTGCTAAACAGATTAAAAACATGAGGTGGCCACACTCACGGCAGCTGGAAAAGAGGTTATGCTGGTTGGAATTGGTGATAAAATTAGGGGCATACTTTCCAGGACTCATTCTGACCAGTTTCTGGTGACCTTCAAGGATATGGGAAGAAAGCCCCCTACTTTTGGAGATGCGTCCATCATTGCTCTCGAATTACTCAATTCTGGATATGAGTTTGATGAGGGCTCTGTCATCCTTAATCGATTCAGGTCTGTTATCTCTTATAAAACAGAAGAAAAACCCATCGTTTCTCTTAATACCATTGCAAATGCTGAGAGCATGAGCATCTATGATGATATTAGTGCTGATGTGCTGCAGAATTACCAAGAGTACATTCTGGCCAATATCATCTATTACTCCCTGAAGGAATCCACCACAGGTGAGCAAAGCGCTAGAATGATGGCGATGGACAATGCCAGCAAGAATGTTTCTGAGCTGATTGATAAATTGACTTTGACATTCAATCGTACTCGCCGAGACGTCATCACCAAAGAGTCGATTGAAATCATCTCTGGTACAGCAGCTCTGGATTAATGAAAATCAAGTTCCATCTTCACACAAGAGGTAAAGAAGAAAAATTCAGCAAGCTGATTTTGTTTAGAGCTCATTACTGTCTTTCTCAGAAGAAATGTGGTCCATTGTTTGAATTACCACAGACAGAAAGATGTTTATAAATACCTTACAATAAACAACTTACAATAAGAAAAAAATAAAAAATAAAGTCAATTGATTATATTTACAGAAAAAGGATATGTGCTAGGCACTTAATCAGGAAAACCAAATGAAGAACACATTTTTCATGTTTGAAAACTCTCTAACTTACAGAATGAAGAAAACTAATTTGATTATAGTTTTGTTAATATTTTAAAGAATGAAAAAACCAAACAAGAACAAAGAAACAAAAAAACATCAAATAAAAATAGTACAGGATTTCAAAGCAAGAATAGAAAATTAACCATGGTTGTTATATCACATAGGGTCATTATCAAATATATTGCTCAGATTATCACATATAGGCATCAAAGTTTGATTTAAAAAAGACATATTGATACTACGTTTCAAAAACCTCAGTCTTTTTCCTTGTGATTTTTAATTTTTTTAAGTTAAAGAAAGTATAAAAATACTATACAAGATATTAGAAAGGGGGAACCCCCAGACCCAGCCCTAGCCCAGGTCCAGTGAGTGTGTGGGAGAGCTTCCTACAACCCTGTGCCAGTGGGACAGACTACCTGTCCCAGCGCAGGTTCAGTGTGAGCAAGACCTTCTTCCACCCACTAGGGATGCCCCTCGCCATTCCAAAGCACGACTGCCACCATGCCCTCCCAGTAAGAAGTTCTGCTGTGTTCCTGGAACACCCAGACCCAGTCCTACCCAAACCCAGTGAGTGTGTGGGAGAGCTCCCTCTCCTCCCTACTCCACCTTGTCCCCTCAAGGCTCAGCTGAAGCCTGGCATATATGCCTGGGGTGTAAATCTGCAGCTGCAATCCCTGCAAAGAGCTTAGAAGACAGAACTGCCCAGCTACTACAGGAGCACAACATCTTACCACAGGGGCAAAACAGGTTCACCCTCAAGGGCAGCAGCAGAAAGGAGCTGAGCACAGCAGCCAGACCCAAGCCAGGCACAGCTGGATAAATCCAAACTTTGTAGAGCTGCACCTGAACTTCAGTACGTGCTAAGTTTATAACTACAATGAAGATCTACAACAAAGGTCAGAAGACAGTGATACACAAAATGATGAGAAGGAACAAAATGCAACCTTAGAACACAAGCCAACCCATAACAAGTACAACGGACACTAACACAGAACAAATTGGGAATCACGCAGCTGAAGGCAATTAATCAATGGCTTCTGAAATATAGAAACAGCTACACAAACATATAGAGGAACTCAGATTGGAAATAAAAAAAGAAATCCCTAAATTAATAAAATCTGCACTAAAGAATCAAATGCAGAAACATAGGGGAGCAACCCAGTGCCCACCCAGAACAAGTGCGGAGGATACTAGCTCGGCTCAAATGCATGAATCAAGAGCGTCGATAGTAAATAAGCAGCA
>NW_004525081.1:137663-139377 GCF_000260255.1 Octodon degus
GAGACACACTGAGACAAGGTTTGAGACTAAGTGTGGTGGCAGGTGCCACTAAAACAGGAAGGATCACTATGAATCTGATCTGTGTAGTGAAACCCTATAGACTCTCTACTAAATACAATAAAAAAGAAAGAACGGTGATGTGGAAAACAGTTTTATGAATTTATATTGCATTCATATTTCTTACACTGAGTAGTGTATATTCATCTCAGATGCTCATTTTTTTGGATTGCATCTTTGAATTTTGAGGACCTGGTTTTTTTTCATTACTTTATATATTCTACATAGTACTCCCTAATCTGAGTGACATTTGGTTAAGATCTCTTCTCAACTTCTGGGTTTTCTTTTTACTTTCTTGGTAATTTCTTTTGTTATGCAGTAACTTCTCAGTAAGATGAGATTCCCGATCTTGATACTGTAAAATATTTCCTGTGCAGTTTAGTTTTATTCATGAAAACTCTGCCTACCTATATACATTCAAGATGTCTGGATAATTTTTCTTCCAATAGATTTAGTGTTTCTCTTTTACTGTTTAGGTCTGTAATTGTATTGACTTTAGTTTAGTGTATGATGAAAGACTTGGATCTCATTTTGTTCTTCAGAATGTGGAAATCCAATTTTATGAAACATTATGTGGTAAAGAAGCTATATACTTTCCAGTGAACCTGTTTTTTCCCTTTTGATAAGGTGGCTGAGTGTGTTTGTAGTTGGTTCTGCACTTTATAATTTGTTTCAGTGATCTTTAGATGTGGTTTTTGTCCAGGACCATGTTGATTTTATCATATAGCTACGTGGTATAATCTCAAATCAGAGATTATACAACTCCTGCCTTGCATTTGTCATTGTAGGAAATGTCTGGTTTCAAACAAATTTTAGGGGCATTTTCTGTAGATCTGCGAGATGTGTGATGGCATTTAGATACAAATGGTCATAAGTGTGTATAACAATTTTGGTGGTATGGTCATTATAACAATGTTGATTCTTCCTTTCCAGAAGGAAAAAGTATATTTCCCTTTTCCTGACATCCCCTTAAACTCTTTTTTAAGTATTGTAATTTTGATTAAATATAATTTTTACATCCTTTGTTAGATTCGTTGTGAAGTATTTCTGTTTTAGATGGTATTTTGAAGGGCATTGTTTATGTAATATCTTTACTAGTGAGTTTTTTGTGTAATTGAATATTATTGATCTTTGGGTTTTGACTTACTGTCCTACTATGCTACTGAATTTGTTCATAAAGTCTAGGAGTTTCTTGGTGAACTGTTTTGGATATTCCATATAATGTATCATGTCATCTCTGAATAATAATAGTTTAAATGTTTACTTTACCATATATATTCCCCTATTTCTCTCTTGTTAAATACTCTGGCTGATATAGTCAGACCTATATTGAATTGGAGTGGTGATAACAGATGAACTTTTCTTGTACTTGATTTTAGAGTGCAAGCTTTCAGTTTTTCTCCATTTAGAATGACTTGACTTGGTTTTTCATAGATGAATTTTCTCAGGTTGAGGAATAGGCAATATATTTCTTTCATTTACATTTTCATTCTTTTATTAATTTTATTGACAAAAATGACAATGAGACAGTTCCAAAACTGATAAGTAGGGCAGATGCAATAATTAATATATTGCATATTGTTGTCTTCATAGTGGCTATTCATAGTACAAGATACAGACATGATATCCTGTCCAAACACTATTAGTACAAATCATT
>NW_004525081.1:139637-144207 GCF_000260255.1 Octodon degus
AAACTAACCCTCAGGATTTACCCTGAAACCCTGTAGTACAATTCATAGATCCTTTGTTAGTGTCATACATGTGGATGAGTCACGGACATGGTTTCACCAATTTGCTTTCTATGGAAGCTTCAGAGAAGGTTTTCTCTCCATGTGACTTTATTTAGGCATACTCTACAGCATCAGTCACTTTGCTCTGTGACTTCATAATCTCCTTGATCAGAAAAATTGGGACAGAAATGACTTACATGATGTTACAGAACAGGTTCTCTTATGTCCTGAGACCTCACAGACCTTCAAAGGCTAGCGACTTTGACTGTCCAAGGACGTTGACTCTCCTTGAAGCCTTTCTTTTTTTCTAATTTTTGGTTTGGAATCTTAAGTTGGTAAGCATACAGAAGAGAAGCTCAATGATATTATTACCCTACAACATAGCCAATTGAGTTCAAACTCACTATCTGTCTGAATATCAAACATCTTAGACATAGCATGAAACAAGTTTTTTCCATCAAGTATTGATATGTTAAGCTTTAAAACCCTGCAGAAAGTGAAGAAAAAAATAAATGAAAAAAATTTTTAAAATAGGAATAAACAATTACATATTTTAAACAGAAATTTAGAAATCTAACCTTATACAACATTGTAGAAGGACAGTCCTATCACATATTTTTCCTTGATCTTCTTTTCAATTATTACCAGTTTTACACAAACATTTACTTCAGAGACAGTATAGCAGTAATTGGTATGACATGGCAAGTAGTACCTATTTAGAAGACCAGAATGACACGAATTCCAAGCATGACCCTAGTATTATACATTGCAATCTTCACTGCAGTTGCTTAGTTCACAGGTATCAGCATATGTACTTATTAAGGGTGAGGATTCTACCAATTAAGTGCTACTTTCAAAAACCTGCTGAAGATTCTCAGGATCATGGCCTTAACCATCTGTGCATATAAATGTATGGCATTGCCCCTGTAATCCTTCCTGTCTTATCTCCTTGCCATCTCTTCATTGTATACTCCTTAAATTCTCATTTTCCTTTTAATTGCGTTATACCTTTATATTTTTATTTCTTCTTTTGCATTCTTACACTAGGGAGACTATACAATATTTACACATGTGGGTCTGGTTTATTTCACTTATGAGTATATCTTCAAGTGCCATCCACTTAAATATGAAGGTTTGGAGTTTATCATTCTTTATAACTGAGTAACACTCCATTGTAAAAAAAAATACCCACATCTTTCTCAACCATTCCTCAGGTTATGGGCATTTGAGTTGCTTCCAAGATTTGGCTATCACATATTCTGCTGAGATAAACATAGGTACACATATATCAATATGTTTGCAGATCCTCTGGGAAAATTCCAAGTAGGAGGACAGCTGGTTTGAATGGGATATCCAGTCATAGATTTTCCAAGGAACCTCCACACTGATTTCCATAATGATTGCACCGGGATACATTCCCAACAGAAGTAGAGAAGTGTTCCTTTTTGCCCACAGCCTCTCAAACATTTGTTGTTGGTTGATTTCTTTACAATAGCAATTCTTTCTGAGGTGACATGGTATCTCAGTGTTGTTTCATTTTGCATTTCATGGACCCTCAGTGTTGGGGAGCATTTTTTTGTATGTCTATTTGTCTCTTTAGTTTCAATCTCTGAGAAGTGTTTTTTTCATTTCGAATGTCCTTTTCTGGGTTGGGTCTTAAAATGTTTGAGCCCTAATGTTTTTTAGTTATTTATAAATTCCAGAAAGAAGACCTATGACTGAATGCTAATTAGTTAAGATTTTTTCCAAATTTGTGAGTTGTCTTTTCATTTTCTTGCTAATTTCTTCTGACACGCAAAACTTCTCAATAAGTGGAGGCCCCAGTTGTTAATTCTTTCAAGTATTACTCGTGCGATATGATTTTTGTTCATGAACTTTTTTCCTATCCCTATGTCTTCAAGAGTTCTTCGTACATTCTCTTCCAAGAAATTTAGTATTTCTATTTTAATGTTTAGATATTTAAACCATTTTTACTTTAGCTTAGTGCATATGGATAGACCTGAGTCAAGATTTACTTTTCAACATGTAGAGAGCCAGTTTTTCAGGCACCATTTAGTAAATAGGTTATCTTTATTCCAGTAAGCATGTTTGGCACCTTTATCGAGCATAAAGTGCCTAGTGGGCTTGTAGGGGCTTCTGCAGCTTCTAATCTATTCAACTGATCCTCACGTCTCTTTTTTTGCAAATGCCATGCTAATTTTATCACAGTAGGTTTGTAGTGTAATTTCAAGTCAGGAATTATATTTCCTCTTGCCCTGTCTTTGTTGCCCAGGATTGTCGTTGCTATTCTAGGTATTTTCTGGTTCCAAATCAATTTCAGGAATGATATCTCTAGGTCTGCAAGATATGGTGCTGGTAGTTTGATAGGGATTACATTAAATCTTTACAGCAAATTTGGGAGTGTGGCCATCTTCACAATGTTAGTTCTTCTTGTCCAGGAGCAGGGAAGATCTTTCCATTTTCAGAAATCTTCTAGGATCTCTTTTTTTCAGAATACTGTAACTTTCTTTGAATGGAGTTTTGACTTCTTTAGTTAGATTAATTCCAAGGCATTTCATTTTCTGCAGTGCTATTGTAAAATACATTGTTTCTCTAATTTCCCTCTCAGTGTGTTTGTTATTTGTGTAGAGAAATGCTATTGACTTTTGGGTTTCAACTTTATATACTGCTATGCTAATGAATTGGTGTATTAATTCTACTAGCTTCTTGATCGAGTTTGCTGTGCCTTCCAAGTAAAGTATCATGTCACCTGCACTAATGATTGTTTAAATTCTGTACCTATTCTTATTCCGTTTATTTCTTTCTCTTGTCCAACGGATTTAGCTAATGTTTCCAGAATTGTATTGAATAGGAGTGATGATAGAGGACATCCTTGACTTTTACCACATTTTCCCCATTTAGAACTAGCCATTGGGTTGATATAGATGGCTTTTAGAAGATTGAAGTAGAGGTCATCCATTCCAATTTTCTGTAGGACTTTCAGAACGAATGAGTGTTGAATTTTGTCAAAAACTTTTCTTCCTCAATTGAGATGATCCTGTTGTTCTTATATTTTGATCTCTTGATATAGTGTACTATACTTATAGACTTGGTATATTGAACCATCCCTGAATCCCTGGGATGAATTCTATCTGGTCAAGGAGAATAGTCATCTAAATGATTTTCTGAATTCCATTTGCTAGAATTTTATTGAGGATTTTGCATCTATGCTGTTGAGAAAGATTGGCCTGTTGTTTGGCTTTTCAGTTGTGTTTCTCCTTGTATTGTACCAGCATAATACTTACCTCCAGGAACGATTTTGGGAGGATTACTTCCTTTTTAATATTATTAAAGAGTTTCAGGCATACAAAGATTATATGTTCTGTAAATTTCTTGTAGAATTTAGCTGTGAATCCATCAGGACCTGTTCTTTTCTTTTTGGTAGGCTTTCTTATTGAATTTCACATTGCACTGGCTTCTATTGTATTACTGAGAGTTCTTATATCTTCTTGAATGATTTTTAGTAATTTGTACCATTCTAGGAATCTGTGCCTTTCTTCTCTGTCTTCTATTCTATGACAGTACAGTTTCTCAAACCAATTATTAATAATGTTCTGAATTTCCACTGGGTTTGCAGTAATCACACTCTTTTCTTTCCTATTGCCTATATTTGAATTTTATCTTTCCTCATTTTGATGAAGTTAGTTAGGGGCTTACCAATTTTAACCTTTGAAAGATACAGAGTTTTGATTCGTTAATTTTTTGAATTGTTTTCTTCATTTCAACTGAATTTATTTCTCCTCTAATCTTTATGATTTCTTCCCATCATTGGGTTTCGGATTTTGTTTATTCTTCGTTTTCTGTAAGTTGGAGGTGAAACATTAAGATGTTTATTTCTTTCCCTTCTGTTTTTCTAATGTGTGAATTCACAGCTCTAATTTTACTTCCAAGAACTGATTTCTTCCCGTCCCATAAATTCCGATAAGTTGTGCTCGAATTTTCATTGAATTGTTGATATTGTTTAATTTAACTTGTGACCCATTGCTGACTTAGAAGGGTATTATTTAATTTTCACGTATTTACGGGGTTTTTCTTTGTTCCTTGTGTCATTTCTTTCCAGTTTTATTGTACTGTGGTCAGATAATATGCATGAGATAAATTCTGTGTTCTTTCTTATACTCAAGCATGACCTATGGACTAGTATGTGGTCTATTTTAGAAAATGATCCGACTCACAGGTGGTTGCTGCTTCTGGGCTTGCCGCAGCACACAGGGAACCTCTGAAGGAAGAAACATCTTGTGCGGACCTTGTACTTCTAAAACTATTTCAACACTAACCTTGCACAATATCTTTGAAACCAAGAGTAGTAGATTTCGATGAAACATGGAACAAACTCCTAACTACAATCAAAGCAGTTGTCATGTTGGAATATGTTGAGAGAATGACATGGAATGATCGCTTTTCAGATATCTATGCTTTATGTGTGGCCTATCCTGAACCACTTGGAGAAAGACTTTATGCAGAAACTAAGAGTTTTTTTGAAAACCACATT
>NW_004525081.1:145378-146300 GCF_000260255.1 Octodon degus
TTCTGAAGAAGCTATGATCAATAAGCTAAAGCAAGCCTGTGGTTATGAGTTTACTAGCAAGCTACATCGGATGCATACAGATATCAGTGTCATTACCCATCTCAACAATAAGTTCAACAATTTTATCAGAAACCAAGACGCAGTAATAGATTTGGGAATTAGTACTCAAATAAACGTTCTAGTGGGAAAGACCATCTTCCACACACTTGGGATGCCCCCTACCACTCTGCAGTACCTCCCCCACCATGCCCACCGAGTAGGAATTTCTGCCACACTCCGGGAACCCCCAGACCCAGTCCTAGGCCAGGTCCGGTGAGAGTGTGGGAGAGCTTCCGGACAAACTCCGGGTCCCAGCCCAGGAACAGCATTGGTCAGACCGTCTTCCACCCCCTTGGGACACCCCCGACCATTACGCAGCACCTCCCCCACCCCGCCCAAAGAGTAGGAATTTCGGCGCATTCCCAGAACACACAGACCCAGTCCTAGCCCACATGCAGTGAGAGTTTGGGAAAGCTGCCTCTACCCCTACTCCACCTTGTCACCTACATGCTCAGCTCAGGTCTGGCATACAGACCTGGCATGTATCCCTGCAGCTGCAATCCCCACAGAGAGGGTAGAGGATAGAACCACTCAGCTAGTGCAGGAGCAGGACATATTGCCACAGGGTAAAACAGGTTCACCCTCAAGGGCAGCAGCAGGAAGGAACTCAGCACAGCAGCAAGACCCAAGCCAAGCAAAGCTGGATAAATCTGAAATTCAGGTAACCAAAGCATACAGAATTCCAAGGGACCTCAACCCAATGAAAAACACACCGAGACATATAATAGTCAAGATCACAGAAATTCAGCACAAGAAAAAGAAATTGAAAGCCAAGAGAGAAAAGAAGCAGATCACATAAAAAGAAAACCCATCAGAATTAAGG
>NW_004525081.1:147686-148656 GCF_000260255.1 Octodon degus
AACTTGCCCCCTCCAGGTACAGCCGAGTCCTGGCATACACACCTGTGATATAACTCTGTAGCTACAATCCTTGCAGAGAGTGTAGAGGATAGATCCACCCAGCTAGTCCAGGAGCAGAACATCTTGCCACAGGGGCAAAACAGACTCACCCTCAAGGGCAGCAGCGGGAAGGAGCTGAGCACAGCAGCCAGACCCAAGCCAGACGCAGCTGCATAAGTCCAAACATTGTAGAGCTGCACCTGAACTTCAGTACGTGCTAAGGTTATAACTACAGCAAAGGTCTACAACAAAGGTCAGAAGACAGTGATACACAAAATGCAGAGAAGGAAGAAAATGCAACCTCAGAACCCAAGGCCATCTGTAACAAGTGCAGAGGACACTAACACAGAAAATATTGGAAATCACACAGGTGAAAGCAATGAATCAACTGCTTCTGAAACAAACACACAGCTGCAGAAAGATATAAAAGACCTCAGATTGGAAATAAAAACAGAAATCACTGAATGAATAACATCTGCACTAAAGAATCAAATGCAGACACATTTGGAAGAAACCCAGTGACCACACAGAACAAGTACAGAGGACATTAGCTCGGCTCAAATGCATGAATTAATACCATAAATACTAAAGAAGGAACAGCAGAAAGATATAGAGGAAATCAGAGTGCAATTCTTTTCTGAAATAAAAAAGAACTCTCAGAACTCATAGCAGCTGAAGTAAAGAAGCCACTACAGAAACATAGGCAAGAAACCCAATCTAAAAATACACTTCAGTAAAAGAATTTATAACTGCTTTTAAAGAAGATATTGATAAAAAAATGGAGGAGATTAGAAAAATGACGAATTCCTTGAATGAGCAACACAGGAAAGAAATAGATAGCATGAAGCAGAGACAAAGAGATATAGAGGAAATTAAACTCTCAAACACAAGCTTGCAAAACCATTTAAGGGAATGTGAAGACAGAGTTTCA
>NW_004525081.1:173607-180936 GCF_000260255.1 Octodon degus
TTAGGGGACAATGGTTGATCAACTTTTGGACAAGAAAAGTTTACTCCTACTCTTTATGTTGGTAACATAGTTGTATAAATATAGATTTTCAAAACAATTTAGATCCAATTGGGTATTTAATAAATAGCACTCTGATTATAAAATCAACTGCTTTTACTTACAGAAAAATGATATGTACCAGACATTTAAACAGAAAAACAAAAAGGCAAGTACATTTTTTCATGTGTTTCATAT
This sequence comes from Octodon degus, assembly GCF_000260255.1. Taxonomy (NCBI): domain Eukaryota; kingdom Metazoa; phylum Chordata; class Mammalia; order Rodentia; family Octodontidae; genus Octodon; species Octodon degus. The sequence continues at coordinate 173,842 of NW_004525081.1, forward strand.
CACTCAATAATTTACAGAATTAAAAATAAGTAATGTGGCTATATTTTTATTAATTTTTATAGAAGAATAAAACAAAACAAATAGCAAAAACAAACACAAGAAATATCAGATAAGAAAAATAGTACATAATTTAAAAACAAGAATAGAAAGTTAACAATGGTTGATATATTATGTATGATTATCATCAAATTTTTCACTCAGATTACCCCATATTTTGATCAGATCATCACACATTGATTCTTTCTTTCAATAAATCTTAAATTTTTTCCTTGTGCTTTTTATCTTTTTAAAAATTTGTTTTAAAGAATGTATAAAATATCAGATAAGAGTAGAAAGAATACATATTTAAGAAGCAAGGAAAAAGGTATTCAACAGCTGGTATTATATTGCACATTGCTAACTTCAATGTAGTTGCTCAGATTGCAGTTATTAACATATAAAATTGGTCTAAGTAAATATTTTAAACATTATCTTTTACTTTCAAAAACTGATAGATTTTAGTAGTACAATCATCTTCGCTCTCCTATATCCATACTTAAAAGATTTTACCTCTCCTTTTTTTTCTTATCTTTTCCATTATCTCAATTGTTTATAATTTACATTCAGTTTTTTTCTATTTTACTATAGCTAGTGTACCTTACAGATTTTATTTCTTATTTCAGTTTTGCGCTCTATGGAGATCATATGATGTTTACATATATGTGTCTGATCTATTTTACTTATCAGTATAGAATCTAGTTACATCTACTTATCTACAAAAAACTCAAGTTTTATCATTCCTTATAGCTTAGTAATACTCCACTGACCAAAAAAAAAAAAAACATGCTTTATTTCCATTACCCAATGAATGGGCATTTCAGTTCTTTCCAAGATTTAGCTATGACAAATTGGGCTGCTACAAACATGGGTGCACATATACCACTGTGGTGTGACATTTTCAGTTCTTTTGAAAAAATATACACCACGCAATGCCTCAGTGGAATTGAATTTATAGTCTTAATTTTTTGAGTAGTCTGCACCCTGGTTTCCACAGAGGTAGTGCCAGTCTGCACTCCACCAACAGTGTAGAAGTTTTCTCAAAATCTCTGCAGCATCTGTCGTTAGTTGATATTTTTATGATAGCCACTCACTCAGGAATGAGATGGTATTTCGCTGTAGTTTTAATTTGCATCTCTTGAAAGAACAGTGCTGTCGAACATGATTTTATGAATTTATGTTACATTTGTATTTCCTCCATCAACTAGTGCATATTCATCTCAAATGCCCATTTTTGGATTGGGCCTTTGAATTTTTGGGTTATGATTTCTTTTTCTTTATTTATTTTACAAAGAAGTCCTTTATCTGAGTGATAGTTGGTTAAAATATTTTCCCAGTTTGTGGGTTGTCTTTTTACTTTCTTGGTGATTTCTTTTGACATGCAGAAACTTCTCAACAAAATGAGATCCCAGATCTTGGTACTTTGAAGTATTTTCTGTGTAGCTTTGTTTGTCTTCATGAACACTCTGCCTACCCATATGTCTTTAAGATTTCCACCTATATTTTCTCCCAACAGATTTAGTCTTTCTCTTTTACTGGTTTATGACTTTACGTTAGCATATGGTGATACACCTGGATCTCAATTTGGTTTCCAGAACGTTAAAAAACAGTTTTATGAATTGCTGTGTTGCAAAGTTGAAATATACCTTTCAGGGAATCTGTTTTGTACCTTGTCAAAGATAACATAGATGAATGTGTTCGTAGTAGTTAGTAAAAATTGTACTCTATTCCAATGATCCTCAGGTGCTTTTATTTTCTAGGACCATGCTGATTTTACCATGTTAGCTTTGTAGAAACATCTCAAGTAAGGGACTATAATCCCTTCGGCCTTGTCTTAGTTGGCAATGATAACCATTGCTATGGTAGATTTTATCTGGGTTCAAATGAATTTCACGAATATTTTCTCTAGATCTGCAAGATATGCTGATGCAATTTTCTTTAATATTTCATTCATTTCAATGAGAAAGAATAGCAATGAAACAGATTCAAAACAGGTTAGTAGGACAGTTACAATGATTAATACATTACATATTGTTCACTTCATAGTACTTATTCAGAGTACAAGATGCAAACGTGATATCCAGTCTAAACAATATTAGTAAAAAACCTTTCTTCTCAGTGAACTAAGAGAAAGTAGCTGCATATCTATCCTAACTCTATTGGATATATATATATATATATATATATATATATATATATATATATTTCTCTTTCACTACAAAAAGGTCCTCCACTGATATCACCCATTTTGTTCTGTTTTGTCAGAAATGAATGCTGAATTGCTGTTAAAGAAGATGAATTTACAGAAGACATTAAAGGACCTTTTCATACTTGATGCCAGTTCAAATAATGTAAATACTTGAATTCAGCAAAAGAACCTAATATAGTCCATAATACTAGTGGATTATCAGCAGAACTGGCAAGGTGAGAAGTTGTTGACTTGAGATTTTTACAGCTCAGAATATTGACGTGGCATTACTTTTGATACATTGTGGTTACACATTTCTGCTGGATGGTTAAGATAAACTTAAAGCAAGGCCTATATAAATAAAAATGTAACTTTTATATCGGAAATGGTCAGTCCAACCCCCTCAGGATTTGCCTTGAAACTATGTAGAGCATTTTGTAGATCTTTTATCAGTGTCAGCCATCTTGATGAGTCATGGCTATTGATTAAACAATTTGCTCTCTGTGAAAGCCTGAGAGAATGTTTTTCTCTCTAGGTGATTCTCCTTAGGCACACATCACCAATCACTTTCTGCTATGGCCCCATAATCTACTTGAACAGAAAATTTGGGACACCACTAAGCTACAGGATGTCACAGCACAGGTTCTCTTATGTCCTGATTCCGCACTGATCTTGAAGGGTTAAGGCCAAAATATTGGCTATCCTTCTAGTCCCTCCTTTTCTCTAATTTTTGGACTGCAGACGTTAGTCATTAAGCTTTGAGAACAGAATCTTAATGGTTTTATTACCCTGAAACAGAGGCAGTTGATCTTAACATCACTATCTGTCTGAATATCAAATGCCTTAAGCATAACATGGAACTGCTATTTTAGAACAACAATGGATATTCTAAACTTTAAATATCAATAGGATGTAAAAAGAACAATTACACCTTTTTATACAGAAATTTAGAATCTGCTCCCAGACAAACGCTATGCCCAGCTTGTGAGTAACACCTTCCAACATGCTCTTGGACACCTCCAAACCCAGCCCAGGCATGGCATGTCAGTGAGACCTCCAACTGTGTTCTCTGAACCCTCCAGACACAGCCCAGACCCGACATACAGTTCTAGTGTGAAACTCTGCAGCTGAAGTCCCTGCAGAGAGGCTAGGGTCAGGAAACACCCAGCTAAACCAGGAGCAGATCATCTTGGCAGAGAAACAGAGTCCGTTCACTTCCACAGGCTGCAGCAGGAACAAGCTGAGCACAGCAGTCAGACCCAAGACAGGGACCTAAGAGTGAGTTCAAACTTCATAGACCAGGACCTGCATTTTGGTAGGTGGTAAGACTATAATTGCCCCAAAGCTTTACAGAAAAGTTCATGGGACAGTACTATACAAAATAACAAAGAGAAGGAACAAAATACAATCTCAGGCCTCGAGCACACCCAGAACAAATGCAGGAGACACTAACGTACAAGATACTGGGAGGCACAGAGTTGAAATCTCTGCATTAATAGTGTCTGAAGTAAAGAGACAAATTCAGAAAAGTGTAGAGGAAATCACATCAGAAATAAGCTCTGAAGAAAAAAGACAACTATAGTGAAAGAATTAATCACTGCTTCTAAAGAAGACATTGATTTAAAAAATAGGTGAGAATAGAAAAATGATGGAATGCTTCAATGAAAAATACAGGAAAGAAAAAGACTGCATCAAGCAGAGTCAAACAGATACAGAGGAACCGAAAATCTCAATCCAAAGCTATAAAAACCATTTGAATAAAATTGAAGATAGAGTTTCAGATCTTGAAGACACCATCGCAGCTAGGGAAAAGGCAAGAAAAGATCCTTAAAAAACAACTAAAATGCAGGAAAAATAATTCCACACCTACAAGATGATGCAAAGATGAACAATGTGACACTAACAGGCATCATTGAGAAATAAGGAGTCAATACAAATTATATAAAAAGAATTTTGGAAGAAGTAATAGCAGAAAATTTCCCAAACATGGAGAAACGATCTGACATTCAGTAACCAAAGCATATAAAACTCCAAATAACATCAAACCAACTAAAAACACACCCAGATGTATAACAGTCAAGATCCCAGAAATCCAGCACAAGAAAAATATATGAAAGCTCCTACAGGAAAAAAAATCTCATTTAAATAAAAACCCATCAGAATAATGGCAGACATCTCTTCACAAAACATGAAGTCAAGAAGAGCATATAGCAAATTACTTCAAGTACTCTATAAAGCAAATTCCAGCCCAGAATACTATTCCTTTCAAAATTCACTTTCAAGTTTGATGGAGAAGTGAAATATTTCCATGACAAAGAACAACTGAATAATTTGATGATGACAAAGCCAACCCTACACAGACTACAAAAAGATATTCTAGAGAGGGACAAAAAAGAACAGAACACCACAAATGAGAATGGAAATAGCCCACCAAATAGGACTAAGAATTAAACACAGGAGAACAGGGGGTAAACAACAGCAGGGAAATGACATGCCAATCATAAATCAATACATCTCAATTATAACAATCAATATAAATAGAACCAATTCACCAATTAAAACAAATACACTGGCACAGTGGATTAGGAAACAAAATCCAGCAACAGGCTGTACACAAGAAACACACGTAACTCATAAAGAAATTCACAGGTTGAAAGTCAAAGGATGGAAAACAATGCTACAGGCCCCAGAACCTCAGGAAAAAAAGCAAGGGTAGCAATCCTGTTTGCACACATCTCAACTTCCAATAAAGAATGATCAAATGAAATAAAGAAGGCCCCTACATACTGGTTAGGGGAAATATTCTATATAAAGAAGTAACACTTATAAATATGTATGCACCAATCACAGGAGAACACAAATATATAAGAGAAATTTTAATCAACATGAAAAATGTTATATCCAATACCACAATCATAACAGGAGACTTTAACACACCTTTATCCCAAAAAAATTCAATCAGAAAAAACCTTGGCAAAGAAGTAGCAGAATGGAATCAGAACTTGAAACAAATGAAATTAGTGGACATATACAGAGTGTTCCACTCAACCACAGCTGAATACATTGTTTTCAGCTACACAAGGACATTTTCTAAAATAGAACACATAATAGTCCACAGGTGATTCTTAAGTATATGCAACAAAAAATAAATATCTCATGTGTATTGTCTGACCACAGTACAATGAAACTGGAAATAAATGAAAAAAAAACAAGCCACAAAAACACCATAAATTCACAATTTGTGACAGCAAAATCTTGGAAGCGTGAACTGCATAGTGAGACCCTGTCAAAAAAAAAAAAAAAAAAAAAAACCAAACAATGCCTATCACCTGAGAAATGGTTGAAAAGTTGTGGTGTTTTTATACAATTAAATATTTGTCAGCTATAAAGAATGATAAATTCAAAGGTTTCATATACATGTTGATGCCACTTGAAGATATACTCATAAGTGAAATAAACCAGACCCACAGTTTAAATATTGTATAGTCTCCCTAGTGTAATAACTCAAAACAATAAATAAAAATTAAAAGGAATAACACAACTAAATGGAAAGCGAGGACTTAAGGATGAAACAATGAAGAGAGGGCAAGTAGAAAATGTAGGAAACCTGGAGGGGCAAAAGCATACATTTATATACAGAATATGGTTAAGGCAATGATCCAAAAATCTCCATCAGGTTTTTGAAACTAGGAGCTAATTGGTAGGATTATCACCCTGACAACTATATATGCTAATACCTATGAACTAAGCAATGGCACTCAGGAGAGCAATGTGTTATACAAGGCCTATATTTAGAATGCTTGTCATTCTGGTCTTCTATATTTGTATTGTTTCTAATGTCATACCGATTACTGCTGTACTCTCTCTCAAATAAATGATACTTTTTTTAAAAAAGTAATAAAAGAAATCAAGAGACAAAAAATATCATAGGACTGTCCTGCTACAATGTTGTTTATTGTTAGATTTCTAAATTTCTGTGCAAATATGTGTAATTGTTTACTTTTCTGAGTCTCTATTTTTTTCAGAATCAATAGGGATTTAAAGCTTATCATATCAACAAATGTTGGAAAATAACTTCTATACTATATCTAGGGCATATGATATTCAGACAGATACTGATGTTGAGCTCAACTGCCTATGTTGTAGGGTAATAATATCACTAATCTTTTCTTCTAGAGGGTTAACAACTTGATTGCAGACCAAAAAGTTAAAGTAAAAGAAGGGCTACAAGAATAGCCAACACTGACTCTAGCCTTCAAGGTCAATGAGGACTCAGAACATAAGACAACTTGTACTGTAAAATCATGTAACTCAGTGATGTCTCATATTTTTTGTTCAAGGGGATCATGAAGCCACAGAGGAAAGTGATCTATGATGTAGTGTTTCCCTAAGGAGAGTCACCTGGTGAGAAAACATTCTCTCAGGCTTTCACAGAGAGCAAAGTGGGCAAGCAAAGACCTTCACTCATCCACATGGCTGACACTGACAAAAGACCCAAACTGCGGAGCACGGTTTCAGGGACAATCCTGTAGGGACTGACTGACTTTGTCAGATAACTAAGTTACATTTTGTTACATAAGTCTTGTTTATCATGGTCTTAATCATCCATTAGAAAAGTATGAAAACATGACGTATAAAATATAAAGTCATATTAATATGCTGAGCTGTAAATGACTCAAGTCAACAACTTGTGGCTTTGGCAGTTCAGCAGATAATCCACTAGTATTATAATCTACTGTACTACATTGGATTATGTTGCTGAATGCACGCACCTACAATAACTGAATCACAATGGAATAAACCTCTCTGACAAAACTAAACAAAAAAGGGGGATATAAATGAAGGACCATGTTGTAGTGTGTGTGTGTGTG
>NW_004525081.1:182691-185657 GCF_000260255.1 Octodon degus
AAAGCTACAACTCTTGTTACATAGTTCCTGCTTTACCTTGATCTTAACCACCCGGTAGAAAAGTATAAAAACGAAATGTAAGAAGTAAAGCCATGCTGTTATGTTGAGGTGTTGGGGACTCAGGTCAACACTTTCTGACATTGCCATTTGAGCAGAAGACCCAATACTATTATGGGTACTGCACTCTTTTAGAATATTTTGCTGAATTTATACACGTATAATACTCAAATAATGGAGTATTAACAAAAGAATGATATACAGATGAATGTCCATTTTGTATCTGTGTATTCAAAGTGGTTAGGATAGATATATAGTTACATTCTCTTAATGAACAGAATGATTTGTTCTAATGGTGTTTGTAAATAGGAAATCAAGTCTGGATCTTGTACAGGAATTAACCACTAAGAAGATTGTATGCAGTGAGTTAATTATTGAAACTGTCCTACCGATTTGATTTGAAACTGTCTCATTGCTATTTGTTTATCAATAAAATTATGTGCAACAAGAATAGGTAAAAAAAGAAGAATCAAACCTACTGACACCCTAATATTGAGAGTCTGTCTACAGAAATACAAGAAAATAAATTTCTGTTCTGAGATAAAAAAAAACATGATTAATAGGACATTTTCATTATTAATACATTGTGCATTGTTTTCTGCTTAGTGGTTATCCATAGTAAAAGATACAGACAAGATATTCTGTCCAAGCACTATTAGTACAAATTTTTCTTCTCACTGACTTAAGTGAAAGTAGGTGTAATATCTATCCTAACTACTCTGTATATACAGATACAGAATGGTCCTTCCTTTTTATCTCCTTTCTTTGCTTAATCCTGTTAGAGATGAGTACTCCATTGGCATCTAAATACTCTAGGTGTATGAATTCAACAAAACTATCCAACACAGTCCAGCAATCCACAATAGTAGTAGGTTATCCTCAGAAGTTGTTGATTAGAGCTTTTGCAGCTCAGCATATTAATGTGACATTACTCTATCTACCTTGTTTTTATACTTTTCTTCCAGATATTTAAGACCAAGATAAAGCAAGACATATGTACCAAGAAATGTAACTTTTGTACTTGATAAGGTCAGTAAAATACTCTCAGGATTTATCCTGTAACCCTGTACCACAGTCTCAGATGCTTTGTCAATGTCAGCCATGTGGATGAGTCACAGCCATTGCTTGACCAATTTGCCTCTGTGAAATCCTGAGAGAATGTTTTCTCTCCAGATGAATCTCCTTACGCACACTTTACATCATCAATCACGTTGCTCTGTGGCCCCATAATCTCCTTGATCAGAAAATTTGGGACACAACTGAGATGCATATTGTTGCAATATAGTTTGTCCTATGTCCTGAGTCTTCACTGACCTTGAAAGACTAGGGTCAAAATGTTGATTGCGTTTGCAACCCTTCTATTACTCTAATTTATGGTCTGCAAACTTAGTTTGTTAAGCTACCAGAAGAGAAGCTTATTATTACCCTACTACATATGAAGGTGGGTTCAAATTCACTATCAATCCGAATAAGAAACATCTTGGTATAACATGGAACAGGTATTTTACACAGAGATTTAGAAATCTAACCATATACAGCATTGTAGCTGGACAGTCCTGTGACATTTTTTTTCTCTTCTGTCATTTTTTCATTTATTAACCACTTTAAAAAACAAACATTTACTTGAGAAACAGTATGGTAATAATTGGTATGTCATGACAAGAAGTACATATTTAGAAGACCAGAATGACAGGCATTCCAAGCGTAACCTTTCTATTACACATTGCTACCTTCAGTGCAGTTGCTTGGTTCACAGGTATCAGCTTGTATTGTTAGTCAGCGTGAGACTCCTATCAATTAACTGCTAGTTTCAAAAACCTGCTTATGTTTCTCAGGATCATTGCCTTATCTATCTTTTTTTAAAATTTTATTGAGGAGCAAGTAGCAATAAGACAGTTTCAACAGTTAATACATTATACATTGTTATCTTCTTAGTGGTTATCCATAGTAAAAGATGCAGATATGATATTCTTTCCAAACATTATTAGCTCAAATCTTTCTTTTCATTGAATAAAACAAAAATAGCTGTATAAACATCCCAACTATTTTGCATATACAGATACAAAATGGTCCTTTCTTTATATCCTATTTTTTTTGTTTAGTCCTGTCAGAAATGGGTATTACATTGGCATCTAAATACTATAGGTGCGTCAAATGAGCGAAACAATCCAACACAGTCCAGCAGTCCACAATAGTAGTGAGTTATCCACAGAAGTTGTTGATTGAGCCTCTAACAGCTCAGAATTTTTTTTTTCAAAATTGTATTGATAAACAGATAGCAATGAGTTTCAAATCAAATCAGAAGTACAGTTTCAACAACTAACACACTGCATATATTCTTCTTAGTGCTTAATTGCTGTACAAGATGCAGACTTGAGATCCTATTTATAAACACCATTGGAACAAATCATTCTGTTCATTAAGAGAATGCATCTATACATCTATCCTAGCCACTTTGAATACACAGATACAAAATGGACATTCATTGCTATACCTCATTTTTTCTAAGTTCTGTTATTGAATATTATAGGTGTGTAAACTCCTTTTACAAAATATTGTATTTGAATTTTATAGGTGTGTAAACTCTTTTACAAAATATTGTATAAGAGTCCAGTAGCCCACATTAGCAGTGGGTCTTCTGTTTAACTGGCAATGTCAGAAATTATTGACCTGAGTCCCCCACAGCTCAACATAACAACATGGATTCACTTCCTATATTTCATCTTCATACATTTCTACTGGATGGTTAAGACCAAGGTAAAACAGGACCTGTGCAACAAGAGTTGTAGTTTTTCGGTCTGAGGAGACCAGTGAATTCCCCTCAGGATTTATCCTGAGATCCTGTACCTCAAATTGTAGAACTTTTGTCAGTGCAGCCATGTGGATGAGTCACGGCCATTGCTTGGCCA
>NW_004525081.1:187781-188333 GCF_000260255.1 Octodon degus
TACATTCCCACCAGCAGTGGAGAAGGGTTCCTTTTTCCCCACAGCCTCTCCAACATTTGTTGTTGGGTGATTTCTTTATGACAGCCAATCTTTCTGGGGTGAGATGATATATCATTGTGGTTTTATTTTGCATTTCACGAATGTCTAGCGATGTGGAGCATTTTTTCATATATTTATTCGCTTCTTTAATTTCTTTCTCTGAGAAGTGTGTGTTTATCTTGGATGCCCATTTCTGGATTGGGTCATTAAATTTTGGGGCCCTGGTATTTTTCAGCTCTTTATAGATTCTAGAGAGCAGACCATTGTCTGAGTACTTATTTGTCATGAATTTTTCCAAATTTGTAGGTTCCATTTTCACTTTGTTGGTAATTTCTTTTGACATGAAAAAACTTCTCAGTAAGAGCAGATCCCACTTGTTAAGTCTTTCAACTGTTACCCGAGCGATTTGATTTCTGTCCATGAATACTTTGCCTACCCCTATGTCTTCAAGAGTGCCACCTACTTTCTCTTCCAGGAGATTTAGTGTCTCTGCTTTAATGTTTAGATCTTTAA
>NW_004525082.1:0-501 GCF_000260255.1 Octodon degus
TACATGACATTACAGTACAAGTTCTCATATGTCCTGGGTCTTAATTGACCTTGGAAGGCTAGGGCCAAATGTTGACTTTCCTTGTATCCCTCCATTTTTTCTAATTTTGGTCTGCAGACTTAGGTTGTTAACCATCCAGAAGACAAGCTTATTGTTATTACCATACAAATGAGGCTGTTAAGGTTAACATCACTATCTGTCTGCATATCAAACATCTTTGGCATAACATGGAACAGGTATTTTTCATCAAGTATTGATATCAGTATATATAGTTAGTCAGGGTGATAAGCTTTCCAATTAACTGCTAGATTTAAAAAATCTTCTGGAGATTCTCAGGATCATTGCCTTGCCCATCTTCTACATATAACTGTATGGCTTGCCATTGTCATTTTTCCTAGCTCTTCATCTTTCCCTCTCTTGATTAGTTAGTCCTTGAGATCCTGCTTTCCCTTTCCTTTTATTATATCTTTCTATTTGTATTTCTTCTTTGGAGTTCTTATA
>NW_004525082.1:1211-2502 GCF_000260255.1 Octodon degus
TTTTTATGATTGAATTTCCTTTCTATTTAATTGCTAGCATTACTTGATACATTCATTTTATTGCATTGTTTTGTCATGAGCAGAATTGCCAGGAGGACTTCGGTAGGCTTTATCTTGGAAATATCTTAGTTCTATCAAATTGAAATATAAGTTGCCAAAATTTAACGGTTTGTGTTAGAAGTTATTTCTTTTAGTGTTTGAAACACTTTGTTCAATGTGCCTTTAAGGATTGTGCTGAGAAATCTATTGTCATTCAGATGGTTTTTCCTTTATAGTGAGTTCTTTTATGTTTCAGGATTCAATCAATCATAATGAATTAGATTTTGCTGCAGTCTTTGATTCCCTTCAACCTGAAAGAGTATCCTAGCTTTGTCTTTCTTGACCATGTCATTTTGAAGAGTATGTACTAGGCATCCTCCTGACCTCAAATTAGATTTTCTGTCCTTTCTTTATCAGTTTTTTAGAATCATTTTCTTTTCTTCCTAGTTTTTTATGTTATTTTAGAAGTAAAAACAAAAGGAACAACAAAAATCAGAAACAGACAGAAACATGGTAACATACAACAATACATATGTTACATATTTTCAAAACAAGAATAGTTGATTAACAATGATTGATATATTATCTATTTTTATCATCAAATCTGTTGCTCAGATAAACTGATATAATTATGAAAGTTTGGACTTATGATAGAATATTACTGCTTTCAATAAATCTTAAATTTTCGTTCTGGTTTCTCTTTTTTCTTTTTTAAAAAATTATTTTAAGGATAGTATAGTAATAATAGATATGACGTTAGAAACAATACATATTTAGAAGACCATGATGACAGGTATTCAGGCATAGATTTTATATTACACATTGTTGTTCTCAGTGTAGTTGCTTAGTTCACAGATATCAGCATACAGAGTTAGTCATGGTGAATATTCTACAATTAACTGCTATTTTCAAAAACTAATGGAAATTCTTACTACAATCAACTCAGTCATACTGTGTATATACTTGCATGTAGTTTTCCCCACTACCTTTCTCCCTATCTTTTCTCCTTTCTCACATTTTGATTAGTTAATCTTGACTTCCATTTCTTTCCATTTTATTATCTCTGCTATAACTTTAAGGTTATATTTCTTCTTTTAGGTTCTTACACTAGGGAGACTATGTGATATTTACACGCGGGTCTATTTTCTTTCACTTATGAGTATAACATCTAACTGCATCCCCTTACTTATAATTGCTTCAAGTTTGTCTTTGTTTATAGCTGAGTAATACTGCATTGCATAAAATACCATAT
>NW_004525082.1:3205-4908 GCF_000260255.1 Octodon degus
AGTTGCTGATTCTTTGAAATATTTCCCATGCAGTTTAACTTTTGTTCATGAAATGTTTGCCTACTCTTATATCTTCAAGATTTCCACCTACTTTCTTTTACAGGAGATTTAGTATTTCTGTCTTAATGTTTAGATCTTTAATCCATTTTGACTTTAGTTTAGTGCATGGAAATAGATTCGGGTCCAGTATTAGTTTTTGTTATCTCGATAGCATTTTTTCCAGCACCATTTGCGAAAGAGTCTATCTTTGTTCCAGTAAACATTCAGTATCATTTTCAACTCTTCTAAAGGGAGTTTTTTTTTTTCGCAGCAGTGCACTGAATCGAAGCCTAGTCTTTGTGTGCATGAGCTCTATGGAATTTGACCTGTGGGCAACGTTCTTTTAACATCTAATGGTTTGTTTGTCCACTATATTTGAGGCTCCAAGGTCATGCCTTTATGGACACTAGCATTATGAAATGTTACATGGCTATTCAGAGCCAGGTGAAAATAACAAACTTGTGCAACCATTTAAAAAATCATTATGGAGAGTCCGCAAAAATCTAGGATTCAAGAAAGGAATTCCTAGGGAATTCTGTTTTTGAGACCCTTCTTGGAGCACGAGCTCTACCCAGGAAGCTGGCAGAGTCATTACTGGGCCAATAAGTAAAAGAGATCCTGTCCTAACTGTAGGCGTGGGCCACCCCACACCTGTGAGCTCACAGATGCTGTCTTTAAGTCAGCTTGCACAAAGGCCACAGTGGCAGTTCAAAAGCAGCAACTGCCAGATGGAAACAATGTTCTAAGAAACAATGAGCTGTGAGGCACCATCTATCTTTTGTATTCTTGATGATAGCTGTCTTGGCCACTATCCCCATTGCTAGGACAAAATGCCTGACACCTGGGATTTAAAGGAGAATGATATTATATTTTTATTCTGTTGGTTGACTCCAAGGTAGGAAATCATGGTAGTAGAACCTAAACAGAGGAAAGCTGCTCACTTCATGGCAGCTAGGAAGCAGAGCAGCCGGACCAGAAATAAATGGAGGGACAAACATTTAATTCCATGTCATGCCCTAGTGACACATGTCTTCTGGCCTGACCCATCCTCCTTATAGCAAGTCAGTTTTATCCTCATAATCCATTCATGGTCCACAAACATCACCTCTGAGCAAATGAGGTTTAGGAGGATGTTTATATCTAAACTACTGCAAAAGCCATATTGACTGAAGTGAGATGGAATTTGGTAAAGCTTTGATTTGTATTTTGGTGATAGCTGAGGATGTAGAACAGCTCTTCAAATAATTAATGGTAACTTGTGCTTCTTTAAATTGTCTGTTTCATTCATTTGCCCACTTATTTCCGATTTAATTATTAGGTTTACCTCAGGATCTTTATTATATCATATTTTATGCCAATTTCAAGTTGTTTTTGTTAGAGTTGCTCTCTAATATATTTTTATATTGAGTAATTCTCTTATTTTGGTGGTAAATTGTTCAGCTCCTTGTACAATCTGGATACTAACCATCTATCATAAAAATAGTAACCAATGATTTTATTCCTTCCCTCAGGCTTTCTCTTTACACTTTATTTGCTTACTTTGCTCTTCAAAAAGTTTGTGGCTTGATGGAATCCAACATATCTAATTCTAGTTTTATTACCTAAGCTACTATACTCCTATTTGTGAAATCATTGCCTATATCTGTGTTTCAAAGTGTTTCTCA
>NW_004525082.1:6108-8194 GCF_000260255.1 Octodon degus
AAGGAAAAAAAGAAATGACAACTGTAATGAAAGAATTACTAAGCATTTCTAAGGAAGGCACTGATAAAACAATAGGGGAGAATAGCAAAATGATGGAAACTGACTGAGCAATATAGAAAAGAAATACTATGCAGGAAGCAGATTCAAGGAGATATTCAGGAGATTAAAAACTCAAAGATGGCAAGATATTTTGAATGAAAGAGAAGTAGACTTTCAAACCTTAAACACACTGTTGGAGATAGCGAAAAGGTAAGAAAAATCTCCTAAAGACAACTAAGATCCAGGAAATAAAAATTCAACAGCTGTAAGACGATGCAAAGAAGAACAACATAAGACTAATAGGCATCAATGAGATAGAAGGAGTCAACATAAATGATATAAAAAGAGCATGGGCAGAAGTAACAGCTGAAAACTTCCCAAATATGGGGAAATAATCTGACATTAGGGTAACTGAGGCATATAGAACTCTAAATAATATCAACCCAATTGAAACCACACCAAAGCTCTCTGGATGTAACCCAGGCCCGCTACGTGAGTGAGACCTTCCTCCACGTTCTTGGGACCTCTCTACCCCTCCAGAGCCAGCTCAAGTCCAGGCACGGTGACTGTGGGAGAGCTTCCCTGCTCTCCTGTGCCAGCTGAACCTCTCCAGATCCAACCCAGGCCCGCCACATGAGTGAAACCTTCCTCCCCGCTCTCAGGACTCCTGAATCCTCCAGATCTAGGCAAGGTCCCCACCGCACGAGTGAGACTTTCCGCGACACACCCAGGATCCCTTCAACCCTCTGGAACAAGCCAAAACCCAGACCAAGCGAGTATGTGTGAGAGCTTTCCAGGTCCCCTAAGCCTGCTGAAACTCTCCAGACCCAGCCCAGGCCTAGCATACAGGCCTGGGCTGAAACTCTGCAGCTGAATTCAATTCAGAGATAGTAAAGGCAAGAAAAGAGTCAGCTAATCCAGGAGCAGAACTTCTATCTTGCCAGAGGGACACAACAGGTTCACTTTGAAGGGCTGCAGCAGGAAGGAGCTGAGCACAGTAGCCAGACCCAAGCCAGGTGCAACTGGATGATTTCAAACTTCATAGATCTGCACCCAAATATCAGTGGGTGCTAAGGTTATAAATGTACCAAAGCTTTACAACAAATTTCAGAGGACAGTGCTATATAAAATGACAAAAAGAAGGAGCAAAATGCAATCTCAGACACCAAGCACACCCAGAAGAAGTGCAGAGGACACTAGCACAGAAGAAATTTGGAACCACACTGCTGAAATGTATGATCAATAGCATCTGAAGTAAAGAAACAACTGCAGAAGGGTATAGAGGAACTTAGATTAGAAATAGCCTCTGAAATAAAAAAGAAATCTCTGAGTCAATAGCATTTGAGTAAAGAATCAAATGCAGAATCATATGGAGGAAATCAGATCAGAAACAATCTCTGTAGCACAAGAATTGATAACTGTTGCTGAAGAAGACACTGAGAAAAAAATAGAGGAGATCAGAAAATCAATGAATTCCTTGAATGAGCAATACAGGAAAGAAACAGATCACATGAAGCAGAGTCAAAGAGATATAGAGGTACTTAAAATCTCTATCACAAGCTTGCAAAACAGATTGAATGAAAGTGAAGATAGAGTTTCAGATCTTGAAAACACCATGGCAGGTAATGAAAAGGTAAGAAAATATCTCTTAAAAACAACTAAGATGCAGGAAAAAATAATTCATCACCTGCAAGATGATGCAAAGATGAACAATGTGAGATTAATAGGCACCAAAGAGAAAGAAAGTGTCAATGCAAATGATATAAACAGAATATGGGCAGAAGTAATAGCAGAAAACTTCCCACATATGAGGAAACACTCTACATTCAGGTAACCGAAGCATGCAGAACTCCAAATAACTTCAATCCAATGAAAAATACACTGAAATATATAATAGTGAAGATCCTAGAAATCCAGCACAAGAATAATATACTGAAAGCTGGTAGAGAAAAGGGGCAGATCACATTAAAGGAAAACCCATCACAATAACAGCAGATTTCTCTTCACAAATCATAAAGGCAAGAAGAGCATGGAGCAGAGTACTTCA
>NW_004525082.1:12703-13727 GCF_000260255.1 Octodon degus
AATCATTCCTAAAATTTATTTCAAAGAAGAAAATAGGTAGAATAGGAAAAGAAATTCTGGACAACAAAGACAAGGCAAGAGGCAATGCAATTCCTGAGTTGAAATTATACTACAAGGATACTGTGATAAAATCAACATGGTGTTGACAACAAATCGACCTGAGGATCAATGGAATAGATTAGAAGATACAGAGACCTCTACTAGCACACTCAGCCACCTGATCTTCAACAAAAGGGCCAAACACGCTTACTGGAAGAAAGATAGCTTCTTTAACAAATGGTACTGAAAAAGTTGCTCTATACATGTCAAAAACTAAAACTTGACCCAGGTCTATCATCATGCAGTAAGTTCACATTGAAATGGATTAAAGATCTAAACATTAAAACAGATACAGTAAATCTCCTGGAAGAGAAAGTAGGAGGAACTCTTGAAGACATTCAGGTAGGAAAAGAATTCATGAACAAAAATCAAATCGCACAGGTAACACTTGAAATAATTGATAACTGGGACCAACTCTTACTGAGAATTTTTTGCACATCAAAAGAAATTACCAACAAAGTGAAAAGACAACCCACAAATTTTGAAAACATTTTAACTAATAAACACTCAGGGAAAGGTCTGCTCTCTAGAATTTATAAAGAGCTAAAGAACACTAGGGCCCCAAATTTAAAGACCCAATCCAGAAATGGGCATCCGAGATGGACACACACTTCTCAAACGATGAAATTAAAGAAGCGAATAAATATATGAAAAAATGCTCCACATCACAAGCCATTCATGAAATGCAAATTAAAACAACAGTGAGATAACATCTCACCCCAGAAAGAATGGTGATTATAAACAAATCAACAAACAATAAATGTTGGAGAGGCTGAGGGAAAAAGGGATCCTTGCTCCACTGCTGGTGGGAATATAGATTGGTGCAACGATTATGGAAATCACTGTGGAGAATACTTAAAAAACTAGGACTGCAAATCACATTGAAGCTAGCTATCCCCCTACTGGGAATTTTCCCTGAGAAACT
>NW_004525082.1:15837-17417 GCF_000260255.1 Octodon degus
TTTTTTCTAACTGTGTTTGTGGACAGGGTATCTTGCCTGTATCTTGTACAATGAATAACCAGTAAGGCAAATGCAATGTATTAAGTATTGAAAGTGTTCTACTTATCGGTTTTGAAACTATCTCATATGTATTTGTTTCCTGATAAAATTATTAAAAAGTATAATAAAATATGAGGTATATCTCTATATATCTTTCTATACATATATATGATAATTTCATGTGGTTATGAAAATAATGTATATATTATAGCTTTAGATGGAATATTTAACAGATTTTTATTATGATCTTTTGATCTTTTTTGGGTGGGTTCTAAGTATTATTTGTGTGTGGTACTAGGGATTGAACTCAGGACCTTGTGCTTGTCAGGTAGATGGGTATGCCACTGAGCTATCTCCCCAGCCCTGGGGGTGGTGGTACAGAATCAAACTCAGGGCCTCACGGTCACTAGGCAGGTACTGCTGAGCTATATCCCCAGCTCCTTACTTGATCTGTAATGTAATTTAACTGATTTCTTTTTTGGTCTGGAAAGTTCATCTATTTGTGAGTGTGGTACTAATGTTGTCACTATTATTGTTTTATCTCGTATCTCTACACTTATGTGTTGGTGTTTGTTTTATACAGTTAAATACTCTAAACTTTGGTGTTTACAATAATGATACCTTCTCAAAGAATTGATCCCTTCATACACGTATAATATTCAAATGATGGAACTAAACAAAAAAGGGGATACAGATGAATGTCCACTTTGTATCTGTGTATTCAAAATGGTTAGGATAGATATATAGTTGCACTCTCTCAGTGAATAGAGGGCTTTGTTCCAATAGTGTTTGTAAATAGGATATCATGTCTCCATCTTGTACAGCAAATAACCACTAGGAAGAGCATTTGCAATGTGTTAATTATTGAAGCTGTCCTACCAATTTGATTTGAAACTGTCTTATTGCTATTTGTTTATTAATAAAATTATGGAGAAAAAAAAAGAATTGATCCCTTCACCATAAGTTCCTGGGTTAGGAACAACAGAGTTGCAAATTTTTACAGATGTGAACTGTCCTCTTATTACAAACATCTATAGATGTGAACAAATGCAGAAGTAGCTCATGATGTGCTGGATATTATCAGAGTTGTACTGCTATGTATTTACTATACATTGTGATAGTGAACAGTATTTTGTACATGTGTTTGGTTCTTAAAAAATACTATACATTGTATATTTGTGTGAAAAGTGAATAAGACCCATTTTGCCAAACTTAGAAAGAAACCTGACGTGGACCCAGCCCAGGCCCAACTTGTGAGAAAGAGATTTTCCCCTGCTCTCAGGATCCTTCAGACTCTGCCAAGGCTTGGCATGTGTGTCGAGGAGCTTCGTTTTTTTTTTCTTTTCAAAGTTTTATTGAAAAACATATAGCAATGAGACAGTTTCAAATCAAATCGAAAGTACAGTTTTAACAAATAATACACTGCATATATTCTTAGTGGTTAATTGCTGTACAAGATGCAGACTTGTGATCCTACTTACAAACACCATTAGAACAAATCATTCTATTAATTAAGAGAATGCAACTATATATCTATCCCA
>NW_004525082.1:23906-24767 GCF_000260255.1 Octodon degus
ACAAACCCATTAGTTACAAAAGTTTGTTGACACTAAATATCACTATTCATTATTAGTGTTCCTAATTGTAGTTCTGCAAATACAAAACTAAAACTATATTAACCATATAATCACTTGGGTAAGAATTTTGGTAGGTGCTAAGGTTATAACTGCACCAAAGTTCTACACCAAAGGTCAGAGGACAGTGCTACAGAAAGCAACAAAGAGAAGGTGCAAAATGCAATTTCAGGCCTTGAGCACATCCAGAACAAATTCAGGAGACACTAGTACAGCAGAAACTGGGAAACAACACAGCTGAACTATCTGAATTAATAGAATCTAAAGTAAAGAAACAGCTGCAAAAAGATATAGAGGTAATCAGATCAGAAATAACCTCTGAAATAAAAGAAATCTCTTAATTAATAGCATCTGAAGTAAAGAATCAATGGCAGAAATGTGTAGAGGAAATCAGATTAGAAATAATCTCTGAAGTAAAAAAAGAAAGGATAATGATAACAAAAGAATTAATAACTGCTTCTAAAGAAGACACTGATAAAAAGTTAGAGTATAGAAAAATGATAGTAGCCTTGAATGAGCAATGCAGGAAAAATAGATTGCATGTGAAGCAGAGTAAAAGAGATATAGAGGAAATTAAAATCTCAAACACAAGCTTGCAAACTTGTTTGAGTGAAAGTGAAGATAGAGATTCAGATCCTGAGGACAACATCACAGCTAGTGAAAAGGTAAGAAAAGATCTCTTACAAACAACTAGGATGCGGGGAAAATAATTCATCATCTGCAAGACGATGAACAATGTGAGACTAATAAAGCATTAATGAGAAAGAAGGACTCAATACAAATAATATAAAAAGAATATGGGCA
>NW_004525082.1:45047-46365 GCF_000260255.1 Octodon degus
CTCTTTGATTACACAGATACAAAATGGACATTCATCGGTATACCCCATTTTTTCTAAGTTACATTATTGAATATTATAGGTGTTTAAACTCAGCAAAATATTCCAAAAGAGTCCAGTAGCCCATAATAGCATTGGGTCTTCTGTTTAACTGGCAATGTCAGATATTAGTGAACTGAGTCAATATACTGTCTGTAAAAGCCTGAGATAATATTATCTCTCCATGTGACTCTCCTTATGCACAATCTACATCAAGGATCACATTATTTTGTGGCCCCATAATCTCCTTGATCAGAAAATTTGAGACATACCTGAATCACATATTGTTGCAGTACAGGTTGTCCTATGTCCTGAGTACTCACTGACCTTGAAAGGCTAGGGTCCAAATGTTGCATGTCCTTGCAGTCCTTCTTTTTCTCTGACTTTTGTTCTGCAATCTCATCTTGTTAAACAGCCAGAAGAGAAGGCTCTTATTACCCTACAACATATGCAGTTGGTTTTAACCTTACTATCTGTCTGAACATCAAACATTTTAGGCATAACATCGAAGAGGTATTTTACATGAAATATTGATATTTTAAACTTTAAGTCCCTGCAGAATTTGAAGACAAATTATTTTTGAGAAAAATTAAAAAAAATTGAAGAAATATTAATAAAGTGTGACATAATTTTACACAGAAATTAAGAAATCTAACTATATACAGCATTGTAGCAGGTCTGTCTTGTGATTTTTTTCCCCTGCCTCTTGTTTTCATTCATTGCCCATTTTTTAAACAAATATTTACCTGAGAGACAGTATGGCATTAATTGGTATGTTATGACAAGCAGCACATATTTAGAAGACCAGAATGGCAGGCATTCCAAGCATGGCTGTCCCATTACACATTCCTATCTTCAGTGCAGCTCTTTAGTTCACAGGTATCAGCATATATAATTAGTCAGGGTGAGAATTCTACTAATTAACTTCTAGTTTCAAAAACACCCTGCAGATTCCCACTATCATTTCTTTTCCCATCTTGTGCATATAAATGTAGGGCTTTGTCCCTGTTATGTTTCCCAGCTTTTCTCCTTGCCCTCTCCTCATTTTCCAATCCTGAAATTCTCGCTTTCCTTTTAATTGTGTTATACATTTCTATTTGTATTTCTTCTTTTGAGTACTTATACTAGGGAGACTATATGATATTTACACATGTGGATCTGGTTTATCTCACTTATGAGTATATCTTTAAGTGGAATCCTTTTAAATATGAAGTCTTTGGGGCTGGGGAGTTGGCTCAGTGGAATAAGCACTACCCTGGCCAGTGCAAGGGCCTAAGTTCAA
>NW_004525082.1:46785-68041 GCF_000260255.1 Octodon degus
CTAACCACTTTGAATACACATATACAAAATGGACATTCATCGGTGTACCCCATTTTTTCTAAGTTCCGTTATTGAATAGTTTACCATTCTTTAGAGCTGAGTAACACTCCATTGTATAAAAATACCACATCTTTTTCATCCATTCCTCAGGTGACAGGCATCTTGGTTGTTTCCAAGATTTGGCTATCACAAATTGTGCTGCTATAAACATAGATACATATATATCGCTATGATATGACGTTTTCAGTTCCTCTGGGAAAATTCCCAGTAGGGGGATAGGTGGTTTGAATGGGATTTCCCATCCTAGTTTTGTAAGGAATCTCCACACTGATTTCCATAATGGTTGCTCCGGTCTACATTCCCACCAGCAGTGGAGAAGTGTCCTTTTTCCCCTACAGTCTCTCCAGCATTCATTGTTGATTGATTTCTTTATGATAGCCATTCTTTGTGGATTGAGATGGTATCTCAGTGTTGTTTTAATTTGTACTTCGTGGGTGGCTAGTGATGTGGAGCATTTTTTCATATATTTATTCACTTCTATAATTTTGTCCTCTGAGAAGTGTGTGTTCATCTCAGATGTGCATTTTTGGATTGGGTCTTTAAATTTTCAGGCCTGGAATGCTATGGTAGGATATCCAATCAGGAAAGTGGGATAGGTCAGTGCAGTTAGTAACATAAGGTCAAGGGTATGCTTGTTTATTTACAGACAGTGAAATGCCATTATTCATGGCCTTCCAGAATGTGTGACCATGGAGAGAGGAACAACCAGCCCTGTGATAAGCCTGTTCTCATATGGAGGAGCCAAGGGGAGAAAACAGACAGGAAAATGTGGATGTCTTAAATGTGTCATTAAAAGGAATAGATTCTAAATTTGATATTCAGTTGTCCAAGAACTCGATGAATAAACAACTCACCTGCTACCACTGTGGAAATCCAGGCCACTTTACGAGGGACTGTTATGAGAATTATCATAACAAAAGGCTCCGTGAACCATGCCTTGACTACAGGGCTGGCCATAGGGAGTCAGATTTCCTCCTAAGCTGGAGGCCCCAGGGATCACACCCAGTTTACTAAGTGGTCCTGCAACACTGAAGTGATCTGGGGCACTCTGCCTTCTCCCTCTGGTTGGATGGTCGTCTCCATGGATGAGCCCTGGGTAGTCATGACTACAGAGAGAAAATGAAACCAGTTTATTGCTGAACACTGGTGCATATCTCTGTCCTTTTTAATCCTGACCTTCCTTCGAGCCATCATGCGTCAGTCAAAGAAGTCATTTGAGAGGAGGTAACTCGCCAGTTCTCACAGTCTTTGGGCTATAATTAGGATGGCTTCCTCTTCTGCCATTCGTTTTTAATTATGAAATCCCCGTTGCCCTTTTTTGGGAGAGATATTTTGCCTTGTTTGAATACTGGAACATCTGTGCACTCAGGTCAAGTACACTGCTTCCCCTTCATGGAAGCAGAAATAAAATCTCAAGTATGGGAAACTAAAAGTAGAATAGCAGTAGCAATAAGAGCTGTCTAGTACAAATATAGTTCAGATTTAAGAGAGTGGCTGAAACTGGAATTTGGTCATATGTGTGGGGCAAGAAAAGGCCAAAGTGCCTGAAGCAATCAAGCTACCTTGGTCCTGAGAAAAGCAACTTGCTTGGGACTATTCTAGCTGCTAGTCGCTAGGCAATCCCTGTGTCTCATGATACTAACCTTGTAAAGAGTATAAATATACAGCCCTACAGTTTTTGTTGAGTTTTCCCCTCATCATAAGAGGACCTCCACCTGACCTCAGTTGTTATCTCTTGTCTTTATTTTCTAAATCCCCTCACTGTTTCTCCTTGGGACCACTGAGAGCTGTGGTGGTTTGCAGCACAAAGATCACACTATTTTTCTTCACTGAAATGGATAGTTTCTAAAGTCTGAAGTTTCAAAGGAAGTACTACTGCCTATAATTGACAACTTTTTAATGTTTTTGGTACAGGGTTTCACTATGCAGCTCAGACTTGTAGTGGTCCTCCTGTTTTCAGCCTCCCCAGTGCTGGGATTACAGGCATGAGCCACCATGCCTGGATTCAGTTGCCTGCTCAGTGTGCCCTGGAGGCAGGACTGGGTATCGAATCCTGGTCCTTGAGCTTGCCTAAGCAGGATCTTAGTTTGTTGAGCTATCTTGCCAGCCCTTATAATTGAAAACTTAAAGCACAAGGTTTACTTCCACTTTGTGACAGCCTTTGCAACACTCCAATCTTAGTAGTATGAAAACCCAATGGAGAGTAAGGTTTGATATAGGACCTTAAATTGGTAAATGAGACACTGGTGCCAATCTCTTAAGCAGTATCTAACCTTTACACTCTACTTTCTTAGGTCCCAAAATATGTCAGTTGTTTTTAAGTGTCAGATTTAAAAGATGCCTTCTTTTGTATTCTTTTATCTACAGATTCTCAGTTTATTTTTGCCTTTGCAAATTCTCACATCCAGGGTTCTCAACTGTCTTGGACTGTGCTACCTTAAGAATTCAGAGACAGTGCTCATGTTTTTGGTCAAGTCCTTTCCCATGACTTGGAATGTTTTGAATTTTCCCAAATCAGAGTCCTGCTGTTATGTGCCCCTCAGAAGAGCTCTCTAGCCAAGGCAAGCATGCTCTGCTGACTTTTCTAGCAGGGATTAGAGGGAGAAAACCAATCGCCTTTGTGGTTTTGACTGCCTAGATATCCATGATTGCTTTTTCAAGAGACCATAACAGTCTTGGAAAGTCCTGCCAGAGTTTCCTGATCCTCTAGTGTCTGTTCTGCTTCTTTTGCCTGACCGGATGCTGCCCACCAGTGAAAGGTGGCCCCAGAGAAGAAACAGAATAAAGTCAAAGTAAAGCTTCATTTGTGGCTTTCAAGGTGATGCAAGTCCCTTGTTGAGAAGGAACAAGAGAATAGAAAAAATAGTCTGAGGGAATCACAAGAAGCAGCAGAGCTCCACATTTTCCAGCCTCAGACTTGCACAGGTGAACAACTTTGTTTAGAAGACAGTCCTGGTTCAACATGTTCCAGGATGGTGGTGGCCTAGGGAAGTTTTTCCTCAGGATTTGGTGAGTCATTCAACTCCTACAGCTAGGAGAGAAGGAAGCCTGGCCATTGCTCCAGCTGGAAACAGACCTTGGCACCATCCACAAAGCACTGTTTTCTGATGCATTCAGAATGCGAGAGTTGTGAGATCAGAAGGTTTCCACCCAGATTTCAGAAGATGGCCTGGGAGGCCAGGCAGTGTGCCTCTGAGAGGGCAGTGTGTGATGCTGTGAATGTTAATATCAAGATGCTGTAGAGACCCTAGAAGTGGAATGTGGATCCACTGATGGATGTACATCGTCTGAGGAAATCTTGAGGGAGGGAGCAGAGCCAGCCCCAGTGAGAAGCTATGGTAGCTATATACATTTGCAGTTCTGTAGGGGTGGAGTCACCCAAGTACTTTTGGAGTTTATGATTTTCCTCAGATTGCCTCAGCTGTTGCACAAGGAGCTACAAGACTTAATGTATATCCTGTTGGATTTTGGACTTACTTTGGTCTCATTTCTTTATATTTCCCTATTTGTACCTTATGGAATGGTAATGGTTATCCTGTGCCATTGTATTTTGAAAGTGTCTAACTTTCTTTTTATTTGTTTATGGGCTCATAGCTAAGAGTCTTGCTCCTTTTCTCAGAGAAGACTTTGGACTTAGACTTTTCATTAATAACTGCTAGGAATTTGGCAACTTTTAGAGATGGACTAACTCCTTTTTGTACAAAGGAATGTACATGACTCTTTGAGGGGCTAGAGGCAGAAAATTATGGTATGTGTCAAGGTGTCTCCCTAGAGCTCATGTGGTCTTACCTGGGTTTTATTTTCAGAGATGGCTGACTCTAGGATGCAAAGATGGATTAAGTGTTCTTAGAGCTCTTTTTTTCTGGGAATATTATTTTTCTTTTGTTGCTGTTACTCTAGTTACTTACAAAGTTGTGGAATTCTATTTTGCCATCTTAGCTTCAGAGAGAGCTATTCGCTCAAAAATTTTATTTCTAAGAGGATTTAAACTGACTTATGTGAGAGAAGACAGGAAATCTTTACACTTATATGGGTATTACCATTGATATCAGAATAAGGCAAACTTTCATTTAGAAGG
Organism: Octodon degus; assembly: GCF_000260255.1. Taxonomy (NCBI): domain Eukaryota; kingdom Metazoa; phylum Chordata; class Mammalia; order Rodentia; family Octodontidae; genus Octodon; species Octodon degus. Next base: position 50,924 of record NW_004525082.1, read on the forward strand.
TTATGGCAGCATAGGTATTCAGGACTTTCCTGAGAAGATGCAGTCATACACTTGGGTGCAATTCTGGGCATGGACACATTACATTCTCATAACTTTGTCTTGGTCTAAAGTTCCCCTGGTCTTATGTTAAAGTTTTTTTCTGTCTGGTACACATCACTAAAAATACTAATTCTTGTGTCACAGCCTGACTTTGAGTCAAACACAGTGGCCTTACTTGGTGGGGTTCACAGAATATGACGCTTTTGGTGTGCAAGCAGTGCATCAATGAGCAACAGTGTTGATAAGTCAGTTGTGAAGCTAGGGTAATTGCCTGCCAGGACTCTAGAAGATCCCTCAGAGAGGGATCTTTTGGGAGGTTTTCTAGAAGTGTTTCCAAAGGATCTGTACAGATATGTTTTTTCTGGTCACTCACGTTCCTTGGGACTTCAGTAACTGACTTAAACTTTCTAATTCTCAGAAATTTCACCTGCAAAATTCACATGAACACTGCTCCTCCTTGGGTGGGTTTAATGACAATAAATGAGAACATCATGGGATGCTTATACTACATATCAAACACAGAATAGTGCTCAATGAATATAATCATAATACTTATCATTATACATAGCACAATGTATGATTTTCATTTCTCTTGTCTGACTTTGAAGACTTTACCTTTAGCAAAGGGAGAAGTCTGTTCTGTTTCTTTTCTTTGCCCTGTCCCTCTCAACCTTTCATTTCCATGGAATTTTGGTCATCTTTGGTCATACCCATACCACTGTACCCACTGATGGTACCTTCCATTTTTCCTTGCCCCATCAACTTGCCTAGCCCTGGATTATTCCTGGATCAGCGGGGCAGGAAACTCATGGTGTAATCTGGTGTCATCCTGGTAAAGCCCAAAGGTTTGGGGGCCACATATATATCCTCAGGTGCTGGTGAGGATTTGAACCTAAAGTTCTGTATGATGATGGTGAAGAAGAGAAAGAGCTCCATTCTAGTCAGGCCTTCCCCAAAACAGTTCCGCTTTCCTGAAGAAGAGAGGAAGGAAGGATGCATATGAAATGAACATTCACTTGTACCTCGCTCTGTACTAACACTCTGCTGTGTTCTCCGAAGGAGAAGGAGTTTCAAATGCTTTGGTGTGATTGACCTTATGGGAGGATTTAATATTTTTTGAGCCAGTTTCCCTTGTACATTAGGTGAAGTGACCCATGCATGATTATAGCAAATAGAAATTCAGATGTCATTTCTCTCCAAATAGACTCTCAAAATGGTTGCAGTGCTATTATCTTCTGTCTACAAACCTGAAGAATGGGTTGTGTGTCCTTAGAAAAGTCTATGAAAGGGGTATGATAATCTCTTCCCTACCTTGGATACAGATATATGGTATTCAGCTTGATAAAGATACTAGGCTGCACCCGACAGAGGGAACCAGCAAGAAGATGCTCTTTTTGGTATTAGTGGTGGTCTAGCAGCAAACACTGTTCTCTTACCAATGGAAAAGGGTATAAAGCCATCACTCTTTTTAAACTGGCCCTTCTCATCTAGGAAGTGCTGTGGGTTGAACTCTTCTGGGTTGGAGAAGAAATTGCAATCTGTCAGCACAGAACCCAGCATAGGGAACACTTCAGTGCCCTGTCAGAGAAGAGAAAAAATATTGATAAGGGCTGAAATGTGAATGTGCTGAAAGCATAGACGTGTTAGAGGGGGGAAATTGGAATGATCTAGATGAAGTTTTGGGGTAAATGGGGTTGGTGTTTCCTGAGGAAAGAATTTTGTGCGTTCATTTTCCTTGAGGCAAGATGTTTAAATTAAACAGGATTCTTGTTTCTGATGATTGAAGAACACACAATTCCTATCTCCTAAGGCGGAAAGTTGGGAGCAGTTGGCGTTTCCCATATGCTGCTTTCTCTAGGGACTTCAGGAACATGGAATTTAAGCACCTGATGCCTTAAGACTGGGGAAGACACAGAAATTAGGAAATTATTGGCGGAAAAGATGAAGGGACACAATAGTTAAAGAGTCCTTTGAAAAAGTGGGATATGAGATAGAAATCCTCTAATGGAGATGGGGTATTGAGATTCCAGGGAGTGGTTGTATATTCCTCTAGAGTGTATGGACTGCACCTTGGGAATAAAGAAGTCACGAAGTGTAGTGTCCTTGGTGATCCTGCGAGGTATACCCATGGGGGCAAAGTTTGCAAATCTTTGGATTTCATGTATCACTGCCTCTGTGTAGGGCATCTTCATTCGGTCCTCAAACTGGGGTTGTCGGTTCCTTCCAATCACTCGGTCAATCTCCTCACGGACCTTGGCTAGGGGAGTAATACAATATATCTTTGCTTTTATTGGTCTCAGAGCAAGCACAACATCCAAATATGTGACACTATATGCATGACAAGTATCTATGTATACATGTAGGACTTTCACAACAGATGACCCTCACTATCTGATCACATCTTGCTGCTTTGTTCATGTAAGAACTGTAGAGGAAGCAGAAGAGAAAAATATTCATGCGGGCCAGGGAGATAGCTCAGTAGAATAAGCGCTTGCCTGGCAAACTCAAGGGCCTTAGATCAATCCACGGTTACACACACACACACACACACACACACACACACAATATTCAGGAATTTAGCATAAAGTGGTCTCAGCATAGTGTGTGCAAATCATTTTAGACAATCTCAATATTTTAACAGCTAGTGAGACTGTTTCTCCCATCTCTGCACGGCAGGCTGTATAAAAGGGTCGAGAGGCTAGGGGAGATGTTATCATTCCTGCAAACTCAGGTGACTTTGAAGAATCTGTGTCCCATACCTCTTTGTTTCCTCAGTCTTACCCTCCACATCCGGGTGCTTCGCGAACAACAGGAGGCCAAATCGCAGAGTTGAGCTGACGGTCTCTGTGCCTGCAAAGAATAGGCTCAGTATGGTCATCACCAGGTTCTTCATGTGGAACTCTGTGTTGGGATTCTTCTTCTCCTGTAGCAAGAGAGATTATTAGTCTGAGCCCATTTACTCCCCCTCTGAGGGACCTTCTTGAGTTTTCCTTGAACACATTTATTTTAGGTCCAGACCTAAGTTGGGAAGAAGGACTCTAGATCTGCTGGGTTTTCAAGAGTTGCCAGGCCTTTATCCTGACCTGCCCCAAAATGCCCTTCTCAGGTTTTTTTTACTGGCTGACTATTCTTTAATTATGAACTTTTTTAATGGTAGCAACATTTACAAAGTATGGGAATGTGAAATGAGAAGAGGGTCAGAAATGTGAAGAAAGGCTGTCACACATTGCCAGGCAAGTGGAAGACCCAATACTATTATGGACTACTGGAATATTTTGTAATATTTTACTGAGTTCACACACCTATAATATTTAAATGATGGATCTAAACAAAAAAAGGGGATATAGATGAATGTCCATTTTGTATCTGTGTATTCAAAATGGTTAGGATAGATATATAGCTACATTCTCTTAATTCAAGGAATAGAGGGATTTGTTCTAATAGTATTTGTAAATAGGATATCATTTCTGCATCTTGTACAACAAACAACCACTAGAAAAGCAGTATTCAATGTGTTAATTATTGGAACTACCAATTTGATTTGAAACTGTCTCATTGCTATTTACTTCTCAATAAAATTATGGAAAAAAGAAATATGTCCCTAAAAGTCTCTTCTACATCTTATATCTTTCACATTTCAATATTTCTCTACAGTTTTTAATATGATATGTAATTATTGATTTTCAATAAAGTTAATAAAAAAAAGAAAGGCTGTCATAAATGACTTAAGGATATATTTTCTGAAAATAAGACAAAATATTGTGAATGGCCATGTCCTATTCTTTCCCAAAATATCTTGAATTTTCAAATGGAAGATTTCCCTCCATTAATCCTTTGAATTTCATACTGCATAATTAAGAACCTTTGAAAAATTTTCCCTTTCTTTACAGGCTGAAGATTGATTTCCAGATGCCTGTGGAACTCTGCCAGGATCATATAGCAAAGCAGGTCACCTGTCCACACAGGTGTATCTGATACTTAGGATAGCAAAGCCTAGAGAATGGGGGATGAAAACGCTAGTTTTGGAGTCAGAGCTAGAGTCTATGACTTTCTGCTGTGTGGTCTCAGGAAAGTCACTTACACTTTTGACTGCAGTTTACCCATATGTGAAATGGTGCAGTAAAATAACATCACTCAAGAACTGTTATGGGCACGAGTAGGTGAATATCATAGAACATTTAAAAATATTGCCTGGAACATGGTATTGCTATGGACGTGGTTGCTATTATTATTATTTTTTGCACATATCTTGCATTGAATTAGGGCTCAGTAGATAAGATAGCAACATTCAATTATGATTGGAATTAAGGAGATCATTACAATGGGGAACCAATTTGAATGTGGTTCAGTTCTTCCTTCCTCCGTACCCTGATTTACCTCTGCTTGGCATTGATAATTTACATCCTGATTGCTACATGTACCTGCTGTATGCGAATAAGAAAGGAATCAATGAAGTCCCGTGGGGCATTGGGATCCAGTGTGCGCTGGTTCTGCTCCACCTTCTTGATCATATAATTCTCCAACTGCTGCATGCCCTGAAAGGCCTTTTGCTGTGGTCCTGGCAAGTATTTCATCACTGAATAAAATATCTCATAGAGCTGGAAGTGGAAAAAAAGAATACAACAGACAGGCAGCTCTCAGTGGGCAGGAACCAGCTGGAGTGGGGACTGTCTAAGGGCAAGAAGAACATTGGGAGCAGGAATCTGTCCAATATTTAGATATTTAAGTGAGGCCCAGTCGAAGAGATATGCAATTGTATACGTGGGTTAAGTGTGAGAATCATTGTTCAAGAGTTTAAGTGAGATGGTTTGGGACACACATGTTTATAAATTCCAATAATTTGGAAATGGAGAAATCCAAGTTTTGAGGAATTCAGGTGGGGTTGTAATTGTGGATAACCTCCTTAGGTGTTCAGGCATTAAGACTGGCTAACTTGTAGTTGATTGTCTAGTTGGATTCATGTATTTAATCTGGTGACTAATTTACTGGTATGCAAACATAAATTGGGACAGTATTTCAGGTGTTCAAATAGAGGATACCCATTTTTATGTTTAGACTTTCCAATGGACTGTATAGGGACACCTTCATAAGGTGTGAATCAGCTGGGTTGAAGAGCACACATTAGGTACTTGAGAGAATAATATGTCCAAATACATGTTTATTTATCTCGGCTCTAGTACCTGTGCAGCCTTTCATGTAGTTAAGTAGGATGAGTATCAGACACTTGTCTAGATACAGGGCAGGCTGGCCCTTTTAAAAATAGGTTTATAGTACTCAAATTATTTTGGTAATCTGAAATTTGCAGCATTAAGTTTCAGGTGTTCAGAAATAGCTGAAGTGGTCATCTATTCAGGTGTTAAAATGTTCGGAAAGACTAAATAGGGATCATCTGTTCAAGATAAAAGTTAACTTGGGATGGGACCACTGGTCCAGGTGAGAGCTGAGAGGAGGGTAAGTATCTTGCTGTCAAGTTGTTTAGGGGCCATCTGTTAAGATATCCAGAAATCTTTAGAGATTGAGTATTAGGCCTCTGCCCAAGTATGGTGCAATTGGTCAGTTGCCCAACAGTGGGGGTTGTGTTGGAGAGGACTTTGACTCTAAGAGGGTGATACCTTGGGACATCTGTTGCCCTCTGATTGCTATTGGCATGTTGATTGGGGGTGGCTGGAAGGCAAAGTTGGAATGTTACCTGTCCCAGAGGTGAAGCTATAAATTTCTTGACTACTGTTGTCATTTGTAGCAGTGAAAGGAACTCATTGTCTTCATAGTCAAAGCGGTCTCCAAAGACAATGGAATTAATGATATTGGAGACTGATTTGCTCAGGTAGAAGGTGGGATCGATGAAAGCCCCTATAGAATGGCATGGAGTCAGGATGAGACAGAAATTGGGAGCAAGCCAATTGGACTGTGTGATGATTGGCTGACAACTTCAGGAGGGTACTGCAGTGTTGAGATGGATCATTATCATTGGATTCCAGGGCTGAAAAACCAGGAATCTTTTCCCAAGTATGTCCCCATTCCACTCCCCTCACCACAGGTCCTTCTGATCAGGTATTTTCCTTTTGCTCCCCAAGCACAGTAGGGTCCCTACTCACCACGTGTGGCCTGAAAGGCCTGGACCAAGTATCCTGCTTCTTCCTTAATTCGCTCTTCAACGCTACGTTTACCCACACCGAAGTCTCTCAGGGTAGCAATGGAGAAACGTCGAAGTTGCTTGGATCTCTCCCCGTTGCTGAATGTCACGCCTGCGGTGGTAAGTGGAAAGCTAGGAAGACATCAGAGAAAGGCTGGGAAGGCCACAGATCACCCATGATGGGGGCTCCCTATAGGAAAGGAATGAGATCAAGAATGAGAGAGTATGAAAGCTACAAACTCAGAGCCAGAGTCAGATATATATGGAAAGAGAAAGATTTATTTGGAAGAAGATAATCGAAAGAAGGAAGACATGGAAAGGTAAGATAGGTGTAGAGAAACAATGGTACAAAGGCACTCCAGTGGAAGGAGGAAAACAAGAGTAAAGGGACATATGGACAGAAGGAGAGGGAGTGAGATTATTTTTATGCCTGTAAATTGAAACAAAATTGTGAAAAATTGTAGGCTGAGCTGGAGAAGGAGAAAAATAGCAAGAGAGAAAAAGAAATCCTTTGAATGGAGAAAATTTTGCCCTGAAAGTAATGAAACTTTGAAGCAGACATTGTATAAAGATTCTACCACAGCAAGAAGGGAGAGAGCAGAAGACAGAAATAATCATGGGGAAGCACAGAAGCTGAGGCTGAGAACCAAAGATGTCAGATAGTTAGAGGAGCAGGATTCCACGACAATAATCATAAGAGGTTCTAGGATGCATAGATCCAGAGAAAGAAGCAACATATACTGAGAAAGAACAAGGAGACAGGGACAGAAAGATGGCAGAAATTCAGACAGGAAGTTTAGAACATCTTGGAGACTGACACAGGGAAAGATAATGTGTGGAGAAGGCAAGCAGAAAAAGCTCTGCACAACCTTTTGTGGGCAGATGAGTCAAAAGAGAAGACAGGGGAAACTAAGCCCACCAAATCTGTAGAAACATTTTTTTCCCTCTTGGTATGCCACTCACCATAGCCTTGGAAGAGCCTGTTGAAGGTGACCTGCTCGCCTCTCCCACTAAAATCTTCAGCCTGATCCACCAGAGCCTCCTTTATTATGTCATATCCACACAGCACAACCACCCGGCGAAGCCCCAGGTAGATGGTGAACACTGGGCCATACTTCTTGCTCATCTGATAGGAGTGGGTAGGAATGAGTAGATGAGTTATTCACTGAATTAGGTCCAATACCCAGAATTCAGATGCTACAATTCATTTCTCCCAGGCTCTGACAGTCAAGGACATCTCAAGATATAGATTTTTTTTCCTGGATAGTTTGTAGTTGCTTAACCATCAAAATCTCCCCATCCTAAGACTGGTTTATCCTCATTAGTACCCTTTCTCCAAGTCCCAGTCAAAATACAAGGAATACCATGTCCACCACATTCCACCCATCCCCTTGTCTGGAGACACCTTCATAAGGCAGATGTACATCTTCTTTGTGTTCAGCTGCAGGTAGTTCCCAATGAAGGGCAGTGGGATGGGTCCAGGAGGCAGCTTCCCCCAGAACTTCCTCTGTTTCCAGACAGACATCAAGGCCATTATACTCAGGCAGGCCACCAGAGTCACCAGAAGCACCCCTGAAGCCAGCATGATTGCAGTGAGATTCACAGTCAGATGGTGATAGCTGAGATGATTTTTCATTTATACTCCCTGAGGTGGAAGTATGGCCTTTGTTCTTGTTTGTACAACTGTTTCATTTTACCTCCCAACCACGCCCCAAACATGCAGCCTGCCTAGTTTGTGTCACTTGCAGTTAGGTGGGGGTGGGACATTTGAGTGTATTCACAAATAATGTTTCACACTGAAATTTTAGCTCTGAAAGAGGAAGAATCTTGGAACTGAAGATAAATGAGGGGTAACAAATTTTATCAAGAATTAAAAACATTGGACTATTTGCTTGGTTGTGCAGCTGAGATTCATAGTTGGAATTCCAGGTTGGGAAAGGTTTCACAATTGTTGATTTTTGAGATCTATAGTAGAGCAAAAGCATTGGATTTAATTGGATAGGACATGGATGTCACTGTAGAATTCGGATTGTTGGTGAAGACTGATATATGTTCAGCAGATTCTATTTTTTAAATTAATCTTATTTAGAAAGAAATAACAATGAGACAGTTTCAAGAAGTTAGTAGGACAGTTACAATAATTAATATATTGTACATTATTGTCTTCATAGTAGTTATTAATAATGCAAGATGAAAATATGATGTCTTGTCTAAGCACAGTATAAATCTTTCTTCTCATTGAAGTAAGAGAAAGTATCTGTATATCTAACCTAACTAATTTGTATATACAGATATATCTAGATGGACAATTCCAGGACTAGTTATTTGAGAGTCTTTTAAAAACTTTTAAAAAAATTTGTTTGTTTGTTTGTTTGTTTGTTTGTTTGGTACAGGGTCTTGCTGCACAGCTTGGACTTGTAGTGATCCTCCTGTCTTAGCCTCCCCAGCATGGGAATGATAGGCATGAGCCACCACACCCAGCTTCAGTGGCTGGCACAGTGGCATGGCATGCAGCACCTGTGCCTGCAAAGCAGCCAGGAGTCAGTATTTCAACATAGAGGTTGTTGACTTGCTTGTATTTGGCCCTATAGTATTTGTTGCTACCCAAAGTCCCTTATGGGAATCTTAAAAAATCAGCCAGGATAGACTCTATAAAAGGGTGAACATATACTGCTCTTATGTGACCAGGATCAAGGTAGATGACCGGATGGACATTGCAGCAGAACAGTTTGCATAAGATGAGAATATCACTCAGGGTCACAGTTTGCAAAGGGACTGGCCAGGTCTTGTGAAATACTAATGACAAGCACACATATTGCGGAAAGTCCCAACTTTCTGCAGGATACTAAGTTATAAAAAGCTCTACTAGATTTTGACACAGATTCTTAGGGACAACTCATTAATTTTGATGGATCATTTATATTGTTGTTGTTCTTTTTGTTCTGCATTCATAACATTTTGCCTATGGATGTACTTAGCACTGAGGCTGGGCATGGAGCAAGTACATCAAAAGATTAAGCCAAACTAATTCAACTCTTGTCTATTATACTCTGCATTTTATAGTTTCCCCATTCTGGATTTTGTTTCTACACAAAGGAATGCTAGCATTTGGGAAGAGCATGCCACATTTGAGAGTGTTAATTTTCCTTTAAGAGTGTTTAGGGCTTTTCTGAAAAGCCATAGAAAAATCAAGCCAATAAGAAAGACACTGATAAACTTCACAATAAGGAACCAAAATTGACCCTAGGATACTTAAGGTGGGAACAGAGAAGGCATAAGTGGCTTTGCCATCTTTCATCCTTGAAATTTTCCTTTAACAATAATAACAATTACCCCCTGGTGTGTTTCTTGTGTTACAACAAGAATAAGCAAAAGTACTCATGATATTTTGAATCTTTATCTTGAAATGATTTGCGAATGATTGACCTTACTGAGGTTACTGATGTAGTAAGTGATGGAGTTGGGATCCTTCTCCTTTCATTGCCTGTCCCACTCTATTCTAGTTCACACTGAGATCAACATTAGCTGCCTATGAATGCTGAAACTGACATGAACAGTAAGCACAGAAAGACAGTTCTTTTATCAGTACCTGGTAGACCCAGAAAAGGATGGTCAACAGGTTAACGTTGAGATTACAGACATGACATTAAATTTTAGGTAACAAAGATCTAGATCCAGTATCGGAGTAAAAACACATAAACTGACAGAAATGAAAGGAGAAATAGACAACTGAACCAAACAAAATAAAGATAATAATTGAAAACACCAGTGTTCTACTCTATAGAAGTGAGTGTAGAAATTTCTCAAAAAACTAGGATTATAGTTTCTGAGCAGCCATTGAAGGGGAAGTAACTGTGCGTGTGTGTGTATGTGTGTGTGTGTGGGTGTGTGTGTGTGGGTGTGTGTGCAAGTGCACATGTGGGTGTGTGGACAAGGAGGTGGGGGCAGACAAGTTAAGTGTCCCAACTCCTTGGACTCCCTTTGCTATTCTTTTTTCTCTCCCACTCCTATCTGATGGTAGGGTGGGTTTATATTTCTGATTCTTTTCATTAATTTCCAAATTTTCATAAATTTTTAGGTTGCGGGGTAGTGGGAAGAGCATGAAAGGAGAAAGGAGGAGAGTAGTGGCAGAAGAGCAGGAGGAGGACATGGAGATGGTGAAGAAGATTAACCTGGTGCTAAGAAACAGAGCTCCAGAGAAAGTGACAGAATTAGTTCTTGATAATTGCCTGTGTGTCAGTGGGGAAATTGAGGGCCTGAATGACACTTTTAAAGAATTGGAATTTCTGAGTATGGCTAATGTGGCACTCCGTTCACTGGCCCACCTTCCCAGCCTAAATAAACTTTGGAAGTTGGAACTTCCTGACAATGCAATGTCTGGAGACTTGGAAATTTTAACAGAGTAATGCCCAAATCTTACCTACCTTAATCTGAGTGGAAATAAGATCAAAGATCTAAATTTAGTAGAAGCTCTGCAAAATCTTAAAAGTTTGAAGTCTGGATTTGTTTAATTATGAGATCACAAACCTGGAAGATTACCAAGAAAGTATTTTTGAGCTGCTGCAGCAAATCACATACTTAGATGGATATGATCAGGAAGATAAGGAAGCACCAGGCTCAGAAGAGGAGGAGGATGAAGATGGAAAGGAAGATGATGAAGAGGAAGCTGGTTTCCCTGAGTGGAGCGAAGAGGAAGAGAAGACAAGGAGGAGGAGGAGGAGAAGGAAGAGGAGGAAGAGAAGGAGGAGGAGGAGGAGGAGGAGCAAGAGGAGGAGGAGGAGGAGGCCGGCTCAGAACTGGGAGAGGGAGAAGAAGTAGGCCTCTCGTACTCGATAAAAAAAGAAATACAGGATGATGAAGATGATGATGACTATGTTGAAGAAGGAGAAGAGGGAAAAGAGGAAGAAGGTCTCTGGGGGGAGAAGAGAAAATGAGAAGCTGAGGATGATGGTGAGGAAAGAGATGACTAGGTTGCTTAGTGACCACCCGCCCAGGGACCATGCTCACTGATGCTCTGGGTGTGCAGTGACACGAGCACATGTTTACTTCCCCCTGTATGATAGATCTTCTCTGTAGAAGATAATGTGTAACTTTTTATAGGAAAAGCGGGGTTTTACTATTTTTGCCTTATCATTTCAATTAGGATTTACTAGTCTGTTAATGATCAGATCGTATGTAGAGAAAGTTTTTCATTGATCCCTCCCACCATTGTGAAATTCTCTAGCAATTTATGTAGAATCTTAATTTTTCTAATTCAAGCACACTGTATTAGCAACTTTTAGCCCATAATTAAATAAGATTACTTTTACACAGGTATAGTTTGGTGCATTTCATTCATAAGGTTTTAAAGTTATTTACAAGTTAACTGAAACTCCAGTCAGCTGTAGTATGAAATGACAATAGTTTCTTGAATGATAAGTTGATTATATTTTTTGAAATGATACAGAGAGCTTTAGTTTGAAGGCAGTGACTTATTGGCTAAGGGTATTGGATGCTTGTTACATGCATTCTGTTGGAAAGCAGATGCAGGAGAGCACACTCCCACTCAGCAATATATTTCATGGACTTGGGAGGGGTGCTGTTTAGTAATTAACGTAGTTCATGGACTTTGTGATGACAGGTTAGCTTTTGTGCTTGAAGGAAAAATAGCAATTGCTCATACTAACTCCAGAGGCATGCGGTAAGCCCTCCCGACACACCCGGGGTTGCGTGCTGGGTCCCAGGTCCCCTTCTTCCTATAGGCAACTGCCGTGCTCCCCTCCCTTTCTTGCCCACTCTGTCCAGAAGTTTGGGCCCAAGAACTCCAAGGAAACCTTTAGTCCCATACCTTAGTCACCTTTTCAGATCTGGCTAGGTTTTAAATAAATGAAGTGGAAAAAACAGAAATTTTTCAGAACTTAATGTTGTTGATAAAATTTTATTCACCAGGTTCTGCTGAGGATAGAAGTAAGAGAGTCTTTTACCAGTCGTATTAGTATTTCTCAAATGCCTGGGCAGTTGCCTGTTGGTTTCCCAAAGGACTTGGATGCCAATTCTGTGAAGTATTTATGGTTTTTCTGAATAGAACTTTAATTATTCTTCCTATAGTTATAATGCATTACCAGATAAAACATTATTGGTTATGTTAGGTGGAAAAATATTTGTAACTAAATTGATATTATGATTGATTTTCAAGGTGGAGCTCATTACAAATAGAACAGTACCTGTGATAAGTGTGAGCATGTGTACATCTGGCTACTGAACAGAGCCTAACAAGGAGACAAGCCCCTTACCCCCCTCCTTGTTTTTTTTTTTTGTCACCAAGGCATCCTGTCCAAGGCAGTTGTGCTGTTTTAATGTTTGCTGTCTGAAATTTTTCTCCTTGAATATTTGTAACCTTTTTAAATTTTATTTTAGGGACGGGTCTATAGGGAGTTCAGGGTCTCACTGCTAGATTAGACTTGTGATCTGCTTGTTCACAGCCTCCCAAGAGCTGGAATTATAGGCATGTGCCACCACACTCAGTCTCAATGCGCCCCTCTGGGGTGGGGCTGGCACGGCAGGCCCAGAGATCGAATTCCTGGCCCCTGTGCCTTCTTGCAGGCACTTTAATCTGCTGAGCTATTTGGCCAGCCCTCAGAATATTTGTAAGTTTCTAAACAGTGTCAGTAAATTGAAGTTACACTTCTCTACTGGGACACATTGAAACCAGTATGGTATTGCTGCTGCTTTTTTAGTTTAAAATGGAGGACTTCGAGTATTAGAGTAAAAATTATGAAGTTATTTGTGGAGAAACTAAAAAAATGGCAAAGTGGCTGAAAACAGGACAAATATAATGAAGGCCTGGAATCTCCAGAAAGCTAAGCTTTCCCCCCCCCTTATTTAACAGTTGGAATGCCATATTTAGTCTCTAAGAATTCGCAGTGCATACTATGCTATCAATAAGTACAAAATACTTATTTAAAAAACTAAGTCTATGTTTTGACTTTCTTATCAATCATTTTATTGTGCAATCATAATTAGAGTTCTTTGGTTTGACAATAAAACTTACAGTCCCCAGATAGCTTTTAAAACTTATGTAGCTTTGTGGGTGGTTTTTTCATGTGAATAAGTAAGTATGGGTTTTATATTTTGTAGAAGTTTTGGGTTATATTTTCATGCTTTTTGTATAGCAGTATGTATAGAATGTGTTAAATTCCTCAAGAACCTTTCCCTAAAAACTTTGAAAATAATTTTGTACAACTGTGTTTTGGATAAAGCCATGAGAGTGTTTAGAAAAACCTCCTATGATTAAAGATTCCAGCCAACATAGCTATTTCTCTCTTGGGCACTTTTCCAGAACAACTGAAAACAGCGTACAGCAGTGATAGATGTGCAACCATGATTATAGTAGTATAATTCGTCATAGCTAAATCATGGAAAAAACCCAAATGCCCATCAAATTAGGAATGAATAAAAAATGCATAGTATTTTTACATAATGGAGTATTAGCTATAAAAATGATACACTCAAGGATTTATAGGTAAATGATGCAAGTAGTGAAGTAAATAAGACCTGCATGTGCAAACTTCATATTGTCCAGCTAGTATAAGAACCTGAAACTCTAAATAAAATGTGAAAGATGCAATAGATACTGTGAAAGGGAAAGGATCTACTCAAAGGGAAGGAACAATTGGGATGAGGGAAAGAGAAAAGATGGGAAAAAGAATATATATATATATGCAAACTAAACCCACAGCCCAAAGACAGGAAGAAATCATAAAGATTAGAGCAGAAATTAATTCAATTGAGATGAAGAAAACAGTTCAAATAATTAACGAATCAAAAAACTGATTCTTTGAAATATTAAATAAAATTAATAAGCTCCTAAGTCACTTCATAAAAAAGAGGAAAGAAAAAATTTAAATATAAGCAATAAGGAATGAAAGGGGTGTATTTACCACAGACCCAGTGGAAATTCAGAAGATTATGAAGAGCTGCTTTGACAACCATTGCTGTCACAAAATAGAAGACACAGAAGAAATGGACAGATTCCAAAAAAAGTACAAATTACCAAAACTGAATGTAGAAGGTATAACCACTCTCAATAACCCAATAACATATATTTCAGCCAATGAAATACAAAATGTAAGAAAAAAATCCTACTGACAATGAAAAGTCCAGGTTCTGATGGATTCACAGCTGAAGACTACAAGAAATTTATGGAAGATACATTCCCTATACTCCTCAAACATTTCAATGAAATTGAAAAGAAAGCAATCCTCCTAAAATCATTCCTGGGGCAAGTATCATACTGATACCAAAACCAGGGAAAGATGAAGCTAAAAAAGAGAACTACAGGGCAATCTCCCTCATGAACATAGACGCAAAAATCCTCAATAAAATCCTACCAAATAAAATACAGCAAATCATTAAGAAGATTATACACCATGACTTGGTAGGATTCTCCCCAGGGATGCAAGGATGGTTCAATATATACAAATTTATAAATGTAATAAGCTATATCAATAAAATGAAATATAAAACCACATGATCATCACAACTGGTGCATAAAAGGCTTTTGATAAAGTCCAACACTCATTCACGTTCAAAGTCCTTCAGAAAATTTAAATAGATAGCCTTTACTTCAGTCTGATAAAAGCCATCTATGACAACCCAATAACTAACACAATTCTAAATGGAGAAAAACTAAAATCTTTTACCCTCAGATCTGGTACAAGATGAAGATGTGCTTTATCGTCCCTCTTATTCAATGTAGTTCTAGAAACATTAGCTATAGCCATTAGACAAGAGAGAGACATAAAGGAATAAGAATAGGTAAAGAAGAAGTTAAATTATCATTATTTGCAGATGACATGATACTGGGAAGACACAAAAAATTGTACCAAGAAGCTACTAGAATTGATACAGAAATTCAGTAGCATAGCAGAATACAAAGTCAATACCCAAAAATCAATAGCATTCCTCTACACAGATAACAAATACGCCGAGAGGGAAATTATAGAAACAATACCTTTTACAAGAGCACCATGAAAAATGAAAAACCATGGAATTAATCTAACTAAAGAAGTCAAAGATCTTTTCAAGGAAAATTACAGTACTCTGAAAAAAGAGATCCTAGAGGATTTCAGAAAATGGGAAGATATTCCCTGCTCCTGAATAGGAAGAGCTAACATTGTGAAAATGGCCATACTCCCAAAATTGCTGTACCAGTTTAATCCAATCCCTATCAAACTACTACCAACATACCTCACAGATCTAGATAAATAGTTCTTGAAATTTATTTGGAAGCAGAAAAGACAGAGAGTAGTGAAAGGCAATCCTGTGCAGCAAAGACAAGGCAGGAGGCATTACAATTCATGACTTGAAATTATACTACAAGACTACTGTGATAAAATCAGCATGGTACTGGCAACAAAATATATCCAAGGATCAATGGAATAGATTTAAAAGATGCAAAGGCCTGTATGAACACACTGAGTCACCTGATCTTCAACAAAGGGGCCAAATACACTTACTGGAAGAAAGATAGTCTCTTTAACAAATGGTGCGGGAAAAATGGCTCTCTATATGCCAAAAAAGAAAACTTGACCCAGGTCCATCAATATACACTAAGCTAATGTCAAAGTGGATTAAAGATCTAAACATTAAAACATAAAAACTAAATGTCCAGGAAGTGAATGGAGGAGGAACTTTTGAAGACATAGAGGTAGGCAAAGAGTTCATGAACAGAAATCAAATCTCACGGGTAGTAATTCAAAGAATTAATAACTGGGACTATCTCTTATTTATTTATTTTAGTATTAGCAGAGGCAATTTTATTATTTCTTGAAATTTCTTATAGGTTGAATTTTATTGTTTATCAGTTGTGCAATGTTTTTAAATGATGTACAAATTTTTTCATAATTTTATTGTTAAACAAATAGCAATGAGACAGTTTCAAATCAAATCGCTAGGATAGTTTCAATAACTAATACACTGCATACATTCTTCTTAGTGGTTAATTGCTGTACAAGATGCGGACTTGAGATCCTATTTACAAACACCAATAGAACAAATCATTGTATTAATTAAGAGAATGTAACTATATATCTATCCTAACCACTTTGAATACACAGATACAAAATGAGCATTCATCTGAATACCCTTTTTCGCTAAGTTCTATTATTTGAATATTATAGGTGTGTAAACTCAGCAAAATATTCTAAAGGAGTCCAGTAGCCCATAATAGCATTGGGTCTTCTGTTTAACTGGCAATGTCAGAAATTATTGACCTGAGTCCCCCACAGCTCAACATAGCATGGCTTTACTTCCTATATTTCATCTTCATACTTTCTTACTGGATGGCTAAGACCAAGGTAAAGCAGGACCTATGCAACAAGAGTTGTAGCTTTTGGGTCTGAGAAGGTCAGTGAAATGCCCTCAGGATTTATCCTGAGATCCTGTACCTCAGATTGGAGAACCTTTGTCAGTGCAGCCATGTGGATGAGTCACGACCATTGCTTGGCCAATGTGCTCTCTGTGAAAGCCTGAGAGAGTGTCTTCTCCCCATGTGACTCTCATTAGGCCCACTCTACGTCATCAATCACTTTCCTCTTTGACCCAATAATCTTCTTAATCAGAAAATTTCGGACACAACCGAGGTACATGACGTTACAGTACAAGTGCTCATATTTCCTGAGTCTTAACTGACCTTAGAAGATTAGGGCCAAAATGTTGGCTTTCCTTGTAGCCCTCCTTCTTTTCTAATTTTGGTCTGCAAGCTTAGGTTGTTAACCATTCAGAAGACAAGCTTATTGATATTATCAATCGGTTTAGGCTATCAAGCTTAACCTCACTATCTCACTTCATTTCAAACATGTTAGGCATAATAAGGAGCAGGTATTTCTCATCAAGTATTGATATGTTGAACTTTAAGTCCCTACATAATATGATAAAGAACATTTAAAAATTAGATCATATTTTAA
>NW_004525082.1:85054-109626 GCF_000260255.1 Octodon degus
ACTTCTCAGAGGAAGAAATACAAGAGGCAAATAAATACAAGAAAAATGCTCCACATCACTAGCCATTCGTGAAATGCAAATTAATCCAATCACTATTCATTAAAAATGTTGCCTAATTATCACTGTTTAGCCATTTCACAATATATACATATATCTAAACATGGTGAGGTGAACCATTAATATGCAATTGTATTTGCCCATTAAAAGATATTTTAAGTGTGAGTTGTAAAATTCTCACATATTTGTGAATTTTGTAATTTTCCCCTGTGGCATATTTACTTTAGCAGAGTTCTTTGATCATTTGGCTTGTCATTCACAGAATGAAGAATCATTTACTAAATTCCAACCAAATACTTGTAGTTGAAACTTCACAAACCCAAATGTAGATCAAAATCTCACACTTTATGAAATAACACATTCCAGTATTGTGAAGAATGTAAAGTTCTATGATTTCAAAATAAATTTAATCTAAGGATGATATATCTGTGAGTCTCAGTCTATTACAGAAATAGTGATTTTGCTAGTCTATGATGCAGAGAATACCTAAGTGTCATGTATATTGTCTGTAGCTCAGGAGTTCAAGGGCCATGAAAAGGGACAACTTGTACCCCAGAGCTATTCTTCTAATCCTTGTTCTTTAGTTGGCCTCATCTAAAATCTCTGATATCAGCCATTTGGAGATCATAGGGAATTCTCTGCCCTAGAGACTGTGAACTATGAGGACAATGAGAACAACTATGGGACCCTTCTCCCCAAGCTCTACCCTGTTCAGTGCACTCCAGCCCTGAGGCACATGATGAAAACACATGCAAAGACCAGCCATGATCAGATGTGAGGAGTATAAAATACACAGAAAACTGTAAAGATGAAGTCAGAGGGGAAAAAAACAAACAATGAAAGAGAAGCAGAGATAGAGAGGAGAGAGAATGGACAGAGGGATTTAATGAACAGGGAAAAGAGAAAAAGAGAAAAATGAAGAGCTAAGGGAGAAGAAAAAGAGGCCTCTTATTACACTCTCTCCAGTGTCTCTTGGTATATATGGTCTTCTGTTCCTATTGCCTATCTCTAGCTCTGTTTTTCTATCCTTGTGTAAGTCACTCGCTGACTAGAAATTTCAGCCTCTATTTCTCTGGCTCTTTTCTAGTCTTTATAGCACCTTCTAGTCACTGTTACCATGCACTAATTTTATCTTTGTCTTCCACCTCATATCTCTGGCTGTCAGATCATTTTCATTTTAGAGCTCTATAGGAGGAAAGTAGAGAGAGGGAAGTTTCCAAGCATGCTTGATCCTTTTCCCTTTCCAAGACAGCAAAGCATGACAAGTTCATATTAGAGATTATAAAAGAAAAAGAGCTCCCAGAGAAACTCACATCCATCTGTGAGATTAATATGATTAATTTACTAATTGTTATTTACAGAACAAATGGAGATTAATATGATTGTATACACTAATGTTGCAATCTCATCACAACATCATGAAAGTTTTTAGCCAGAGATCTATTGATGGGATCTCCATTTTAAAGGAGGATCAATTCACTTAATCTATAGATAAACTCCCTCCCTCACACTCTTCTGTGTAGCTAACCATCAACCCATTTAGAGAAAGCCAGGGTCATTAAATAGGAAGAAAAAGAACAACTTGGGGAATATGAGAAACATCAAACCACATTGCCCAGTGATAGGCAGCTGGTCAACAGTGTCTTAGAAATGTAAACCTTGTGGCAATTATGTAACATTATTGTAAAACTCTTGAAAATGAGGTAAAGTGGTTACTGTGGAAACCAGAAAAGCATATAACCTGGAGGAAAAGTGCAAACAGGGGCTGATGATTTGGTAATCTTGACCCAAATTTAGGATGGTCTCAAACCCACAAAGAAAGCTCTCTCTCTCTCTCTCTCTCTCTCTCTCTCTCTCTCTCTCTCTCTCTCATGCTTTCTTCATTGTGAGTGCTGCAACACCATCATGGTAAGTTACAGTTAACAGGGCATTCCAGGGCTTGGAAGACAGGTCCCAGGATCCAAAAGTACTCAGGAGTAAGGAAATCACAAAGAAAATATGATATCTACACATAATGGAATACCACTCAGTTATTTTAAAAATGACAAATTTGAGATGTTCTTTGGAAAATGGTGCACCTGGAAAATATAATGTTCAATGAAGTAAATAAGACATCAAGTTTAAATACTGTTTTATTAAATTTTCTCTCTTCACTGAGACAAAATACCCAACACCTGACGTGAAAGGAGGAGAGGTTTATTTAGCTCACAGTTTGTAGAGGTTTCAGTCCTTAATGGGCTGATTGTATGGCAGAATGGCCTGGCAGTGGCAAAGCTGTTTATGGCAGTGTAAGATACCAAAGCCAGTGTCTTAGTTACTTTTTACTCGTTGCTGGGACAAATACCCAACACTCAAAATGAAGGAAGGAAAGGTTTATTTAGCTCACAGTTACTGGAGGGTTCAGTCCATATTCTGCTGGCTCCAAGGCAAACAACAGCAGTTCATGTGGCAGAAAACAATGAAGAGCAGAGGAGGAGCAGCAGCTGCGGCGGCGTCCATCAATCCTCTCTCTTCCTTCTGCGCTGACTGCAAAAACCGGCAGTGAAGATCGGAGCTCCTCCAAAGTGGCGTGGCTGCCGAGATCAAGCTCCTCCAAAGACTGAGACTTCTCCACGGAAGCGGGGTGGGAGGTCAGGAAACCAGGCAGGGCAGTTTCCTGCCCACCTGCAGGGTGAGGCCCCCATGCTGAGAACTGCCGGAGCTGATTCAGCCAAGTTGACACAATGTATCAACTAACACAGCCAACAAGAGAGGAGAGAAGCATAAGCCTCTTGCTGTCCCTTGTATTGTATGTAAGCTACCCAGCCTAGGGTGGGTGTAGTAATCACTTCCCCAATCCCAGCATGAGACAATGAATCAGTCATAAACTTTATTTTAGACCATAAGAGCAAACATCATGACTGTATAGCTAAGCAGATATTAAATTGGGAATTTGTATTTAAATTAATTTCCCTAATTTTTTCTGATCACCTCCCCTTGATGTACTTGGAGTCTTCCAGGCAGACTAGTTCACCCCAGTTACCTGTTACCACCCCTGTCTCAAGAGGATGCTCTCTCAGATCTGGGTCTATGTCTGTGCCCCACTGGGTCTAGTAGTGCACTGAGTAGGGATCTACTAAACTCAAACTTGACCAGCTGGGCCTGGCTTGGGTCTGGCTGCTGTGCTCAGCTTCTTCCTGCTGCAGCCCTTGGAAGTGAACCCGCTGTTCCCTGCTGGCTAGATGTTATGCTCCTGGTTTAGCTTGTTGGGTCTAGCACCTAGCCACTATGCAGGGAGTTCCACCACATGGTCCCAAACTGGGCCTCTCTGTTGAAGTTCTGTTCTGCCTGATCCCAAACAGTCATAAACTTTATATTCAGCCACTTCTGCAAAGCCTGCCCACCATGATGGCATGAGACTTTGGAGGAACATCAGGACACAAACAGTAACAACTACTGTATGACATCTTTTTTGATTAAGAAAAGGACAAAGAGAAAAATGCAGTAGAAATAGAAGGAAACAGGCAGATAGATTTCTTACAAATGGAAAAAGTTGTGATGGCCAAGGGAAAGGGAGATGAGGAGGGGAAGAGGAAGCAAGAAAAATTCAGATATGTTGTGTATTGGAACTCAATAACCACAATGAATAAAGTATTATATTTCATAAATATGAGCTAAAAAAGAATAATAACAGG
Organism: Octodon degus; assembly: GCF_000260255.1. Lineage (NCBI taxonomy): Eukaryota > Metazoa > Chordata > Mammalia > Rodentia > Octodontidae > Octodon > Octodon degus. The sequence goes on from NW_004525082.1 coordinate 88,786, forward strand.
GCTCCTCTTTCTATCTTGCTTCCAGAACAGTTGAGCTGTTCCTTACAGGTTTGAAAGCTGAGACTGTCAGGACAAATGTGAGCTGGGTGTTGTTCACTAGACTGTGATCTCTCTCTGTACCATGGAACACCTTAGTGATACACTGTTTTCTCCCTACATGTACGTTGGAGGATTGTATGAAATTATACTTGCTCTCTTCTCCATCTCTAAGGTGGGACACAGGCCTACTAGCTACTGGACTTTACCTGAGAGGCATAGGTCACTGGTAAATTCCACTAATTCTAGTCCCTACTTTAGCTCTTGACTCCTTCTGAGAAAGAACATTGGCCTTGAAGTTTCCCACCACAAAGAGGGTTGGAATTCAATTTCCAAAGATGTGTGCAGGGAAATTTCTGACAAAAATGATAAACACCAAGAATTCCAAGCATCAATGACCCAAAGATCTTGAGCCTAAGGTTTAGGAATCTGAGATTTCAAGATTTTAATTTTAGATTTAGCAGCTGTAGGATCTGATAATTCTTGACACTCACAATTCTTAAAATTTCTTGAGTAGAGGTGGCTGAGGCCTCTTAAGGAGTTGTGCACATGGATGAATGTAGATTGACTCTGATTCTGGGTTGCTAACCAGCATGTTAGTAATGATGTGTGAGAGTTCATCCTTATCTTCACTTTAGTGAGCAAAAGGAAGTCCACTCATAGATCCTATGTTGTAAGACACAGATAAAATAGAGAACCACAACTTGTTATGAATCCTGTAGGGTTCAGTGAATAAGAGACCATTTCCTTAGCATTTAATTAAAGAAACACAGAAATCCAAAGGTGATGGATCAGACTGTGCACTGTTCAAGCACACTACCATAAGGCATTGTTTTTGGTCTTTTGAGACAGAATTTAGTTATACAGTTCAGGTTGTCACTGAGCTCACTTTGGACCCCCAGCTGGTCTCAAACTTGCAATGATCCTCTTGCCTCACCCCCCTGCGTGCTGGGATTACAAGTGTGTACACCATGCCCAGCTACCATAAGGAATTTATACTAATTTACTTGAGACTAGGCAAGAAATTTTGAGACTGGCACTAGGGTTTTGCAGCTGGTCCTATATTCACTGAGATCTCAACCTTTAGAACACCATGACAGGATCTGTGTTCATCCATATCTTGAGAAGAAGAGGCATCATACCCTTGTGTGCAAGTCTGTCCAAGGACACACACATACTTGAGACTATGTGCTGACCCAGTTTTCTTGGCCTTTTATGGGACTGTTTTTCTCCCTCAAACACATCATTTTTTGTTTTATTTTGTTTTGTTTTTGTACTTTAGGAAAGGGTGTACAGGGTGTTCAAAGGTCTTGCTCCTAGATCGGACTCATAGTGACCCGCCCGTTTACAGCCTCCCAAGAGCTGGGATTACAGGCATGCGCCACCATGCCCAGTCTCAATTGCTGTCTCAGGGCACCCCCGTGCTGAGGCCGGCATCAAACACATCATTGAAAGGCCTGATTCCAGTTCCTCAGACTGATTCTAGGTGCAAACAAGCAGGTGAGAGTGGGGGCAAGCATGAGGCAAAGCCAAAGCACATGGTTGCCAGGGCTCTGGAAAGAAAGAAAAAAACCTTAGACAGGCTTCTCAGGTTGTGTGATCGCATACTAAGCTCTTATTTTATTTGTTTAAAAGGCGACTATTTTTCTTGTAGTACGGGGGCCTGAACGAGGACCTTTTGACCCAGCTACACTCTCAGCCCTCTTCCTCCTTTAAAAACACAAGGTCTTGCCAAGTGACCAACTTGCTCAGGTTGGGTTCAGATTGCTCCTGCCTAAGACTCTCAGGATGCTGGGATTACAGAAGTGCACCACCATGCTGGACTTTAAAAGGGCAACATTAAAATTCTGCCCCTAATACAATGGGCACAGACCTGTATTCAATTTTTTTAAGGCACTTCTGTTCTGTGAGACCTCGACAGTTTAAACTTTCTAAAACTCAGCTTTGTCACCTGTAAAACAGACATGAACACTTTACCCCTTTGCGTGAGTTTGTGAGCATGAGATCATGTTATACTTTCAGCACAGAGCTGACAGAATATTTGCTCAATAAACAATAGCTGTTATTATTATTACAGCTCAGGATAAGGGTTCTCTTTGTACATCTCAGCTTTGAAGGATCTATCTTCAGCAAGATGAGCTGTCTGTTGTTTCTTGTCGCTCTTGCCTGCCCATCACTCCCCTTTATTTCTCTCAGACACATCCTACCCACTAGCCACTCCCACTAGCCCCATCCTACCCCCTCCCTTTCCTGTCTCGGCCTACTCGCCCTGACTTAGCGGAGCAGAAAGCTCATGGTGTAGTTTGGTGGGATGGTGGCAAAGCCCACGTGTTTTGGGGACACGTCGATTTCCTTGGGTGCCTGTGGGGACTTGAAGCGGAAGTTCTGCATGATGGTGGTAAGGAAAAGGAAGAGCTCCATTCTAGCCAGGCCTTCTCCAAAACAGTACCGCTTTCCTAAGGAGGAGAGGAGAGAAGAGTCGTGGTGAAACCAGGATTCACTGGAGCCTCCTCCCATACTAAAGCCCAGCTACATTATCCGAGGAAGAAATGCTGTGACTGGAGAAGTCTTCCCAGAAGTCTTTAAACCTTTCAGAGCCTCAGTTCCCTTCTACATGAGGCAGGGACACTGATTCCAGGCTCTAGCAACAGGAAGTTAAATGCCCCTTCCCTCCAAATATACTCTTAAGTATGACTGCTATGCTGCAGTCTCCTTTCTAAAAGTCTAAAAAATTGATTGTGTATCCTTGGAGAACTCTAACTAACTCTGCTCCTTCATTTTCTCTGTCTCTAAATGGGGCTTGATCATCTTTTTCCTTTTTCCTGGGTGCAGATACATGGTACTTGTTAGAAAGTGCATTTTAGGTGGTTCCCAGACAGTAAAGTCCAAGAAGAACGACCCAGATAGAGTAAGATTCAGGCTGCATTTTACAGAGAAGACTCAGAATAAACTGTCCCCAGTGATCTGAGCAGTATTTAAGCAGTAAACAACAGGCTCTTACCGATGGAAAAGGGCACAAAAGCATCACTCTTCTTAAACTGCCCTTTCTCATCCAGGAAGTGCTGGGGGTAGAAGTCTTGGGGGTTGGAGAAGAACTTGGGGTCTCTCAGCACAGAGCCCAGCATAGGGAACACTTCAGTGCCCTGGCAGGGAACAGGAGGATATTGATTTCAGGCATGGATGTGTTGAAAGGTGTTAGGAGGGCCCCTTGTGGAGAAAAATGAGACGAACAGGGTTGGCATCTGAGAGAGGATCTCTGGGGGATGTGTGAGTTCTTGAGACAAGAGTTGAATCCTCAAGGGCATCCGGTGTGGGGGAGACATGGGATGCAGCGATCTCTGAATGCAGAGGATAAGGGGATACAGTGTATAGTGGTTGAGGAATTCTTTGTGGCTGGGAAGCTTCCAATGAGGATAGGGTGTTAGAGTCCCAAGGAACAGGTCATTGGTCCCCGTATTCTGGCACCTTGGGAATGAGGAAGTCTCGAAACTTGGTGTCCTTGGTGACCCTGCGAGCCAAGCCCATGGGGATCATGTCTCCAAATCTTTGGATCTCATGGATCACTGCTTCTGTGTAGGGCATCTTGGCTCGGTCTTCAAACTTGGGCTGACGGTTCTTGCCAATCACTCGGTCGATCTCCTCATGGATCTTGGCTAGAGGAGAAAGGTGAATGGGCTGAGGTAACAAGAAGGTCTGAGTACAGATGAGATATAAAGCTGGATGCATTACAAACATCTATATACACAAGGATGTAGACACTTAAAACAGATATTGCCATATACACTGCTGGAACAGGGTCCTGTTAAGCTGATCATAAGGAAGGGGATTGCCTGGGATATGGGAGGAAGCTGGCAGTGGACTTAGCACAGAAGAAATTTCTTGGTCAGTTGACACATTTCCATTACTTTAACAACTAGTGAGACTCAGCTTCTTCCTGTCTGCTGAATAATGCCTTGTCTCTGCACAGGAGGGTGTGTCTGAGTGTCCAGGGACATAGAAGAACTGAGGTCATTATAACAGTTTCACAGGACTTTGGGGGAATCTATAGTCTCTACTTCCCTGTTCCCTCAGCCTTACCCTCCACATCTGGGTGCTTCATGAGCAGCAGGAAACCATAGCGCAGGGTTGTGCTAACAGTCTCTGTGCCCGCAAAGAAGAGGTTTAGTGTGGTCAATACCAAGTTCTTCATATAGAACTCTGTGTTGGGGTTCCTCTCCTCCTGTAGAAAGAGAAAGCTTCAGGTGAAGCCTATTCCCCATTCCCTTGGTCCATTTGAGGTTCTCCTTTGACCCACTTCTCTTAGCTATAGGTCTAAGGTGGAGCCAGGGACCCTAGATCTGCTAGGCTCTTTCCAGTTTTTAAGCCTTTGCCTAGGCTACTGCATCTGCCTGAAATACTGTTCCATCTTCTTCATGTGGGTGACTATCTGTCATTTAATGATCATCTTAGCTGTCACTTTTTAAATGGTAAGAATATTTAGAAAATCAGGATGAGGGAGTCGGTATGAGAAAGATGACAGAGATGTCAAGATGGAGTGAGTCAGTGAGAATAAGGGACAGATTTTCTAAGACAGACACAAAAATATAAGCAACAGTATCTTTTCTTGTCCTAAACATCTTGAAGCTTCTTGTGGAAGGATCTCTTCCTTTGATGCTTTGAATTTCATACTACATAAAACATCTCTGCTTTACACAGATGGAAGCCTGAGGGGAGACAAGGGTGGGAACTTTCCACTGTTACATCTGTGAAGCTAGACCACTTGTACAAACAGATGTATCTAATGACTAGGATAGGAAAGAACAGAGAATGTAGAGGCCAAGAGAACTAGCCTCAGAGTCAAAGAGACCAGATCTGAGCTAGAGCTCACTGCTTCCTTGGTTTTTTGTGACCTCCAGAAAGCCATTTACATGTTCTGCTCTACAGTTTACTCATTTGTAAAATTGGAATCAGAATAATAGAACCTTGTTCAAGATTTGTTGTGGTTGAAAAATACCATCAAGTACTTATAATAATGCCTGGCTCATAGCCATATTGTAATGTAGTGGTTTGTGCTCTAATTGCATGTACAAGTTCTACCTGTAATTAAGGACCCAGAAAATGGAAAATCACATTTAATTGTGACTGGAATGGTGAAGATTACTATGATGGGAGCACCTGTAAATGGGTCCCTGTACCCTCCCCCAGCTTTGGCCCTCCCCACCCTGGCTGTTGGGTGCACCTCTTGCATGCGGATAAGAAAGGAATCGATGAAGTCCCTTGGGGAATTGGGGTCCAGGGTGCGTTGGTTCTGCTCCACTTTCTTGGTTATGAAGTCCTCAAGACCCTGAAGCTCTTTAAAGGCCTGTTGCTGTGGTCCTGGCAGGTGCTTCATGACTGAAGAGAACATCTCATAGAGCTGGGAGTTGTGGAGGGAGGAAGCAAAGAAAAGACACCTGTCAGTGGGAGGATCTGGTGGGAGTGAAAACTGCCTCAGGGCAAGGAAAACATAGGAATCAAGGCACTTTCACAGGTATTTAGTGTTCAGGTGGGATTGGATGGTACCATATACATAAATTTTATAAGAGTTAGGTACAAGGGCTATTGTCTACGAGTTTCAGTGAGAGGGACTGGAATACACATATTGGATTCAGGTATTCAAGTAGGGATGCACTGGAAGATATTTATTTGTTGAGATTTTCTGGTGGAACTCTTATGAGAGGCCACTTATTTATGTATTTAGGTATTCAAATTCAACTGGAGACAGCTGTTCATATATTTATAAGATTTGGATTGGGGATTTCTAAAATGTGTTCAGGGATAAAAGTAGTGCTGGTGTTCAGGTGTGAGAATGAGAGGAAGATTGTTCACCTGGTTAGTATTCAAACACTTCATAGAGGGTCATTTCTATCTCTGACAGCTGCATTAAATGATGCTTCTTTGGGTGTTTGGGGAGCATTCTGCCCTGGGTATGTGTAGTCTCAGTTTTAGCACCTGCCCACCTGTCTGGGCATTTAAACATCTATCTTGCTCACAGGTTTTCTTTTGAGGCCTCTTAAGATACCCAGCTGTCCTTGGAGACAGGATATTGCACATCTGTCCTGGGTTCTAGTATAACTGCTGTAGTGTCCCTCAGTAAAAGACCATTTTAGGGGACCTTGTCTGGAGGAGGTGTGGGATTGGGGCACCTGTATCTCTGTGGAGGTGCAATCCATAGGTTGTGGCAGAGGCATGCTGGGACCAACAGGTTACCTGTCCGGTGGAGGTGGCTGTGAACTGGAAGCTTCCCAGCATCATACGCAACAGTGATAGGAACTCTTTGTCCTCATACTCAAAACGGTCCCCGAAGACGATGGAGCTAATTACATTGGAGACTGTTCGGCTCAGGTAGAAGGTGGGGTCAATGACTGCGCCTGCAGTGTTGGAAGGAAGGGAGTAACACGGAGATGGGGCTTCAGTAAGAGAGAGACAGTCAGGAGAGTAGGCAGATGCCTAGGAGTAGAGGCTGTGGATCAACACTGAAGTGATAAGTCCAACTCCTGGCGCCAGATCCCAGAGCAGAAACCTCTGACACTCTTCCCACACCTCGTCCCTGGCCCGACAGAGGTCTCAGGTCTTGGATTTTGGCTGTTTTCCTTCTCATTCCCGCCCGCTCAGGGGCCAGGCTCACCACGAGTGTCCCGGAAAGCTTGGATTAGGAAGCCCGCCTCCTCCTGGATACGCTCCTCGATGCCGCGCTTGCCCACGCCAAAGTCTCGCAACGTGGTAATGGAGAAGCGCCTGAGTTGCTTGGCACGCTCTCCGTTGCTGAACGCAACTCCTGCGGAGGTGAGCACAGAGAGGAAAGCTTCAGAAACGAGGGTGGGAAGAAGACGAGAACCACCACTGAGCAGAGACAGTGTGGAAGAAAGACGCACACAGAACTAGGGTGACGCACCGCTAGAGATGCACACAGACTCAAGATGAGAAGCCTGTAAAACAAGATAAGACCACCTGAGAGAGAATCAAAAGAGCTACCCTGAGTGGTAAGATAGATGTGGGAGAAAGAGACTCCAATAAAAACAAGGAAGAAAAGAATGAGAGTACAGAGGCAGGTGACAGAAGGAGGGGAAGTGAGATTACAGAGTGCGGGGTGGAAATATAAATTGTGAAGGATTGCAAAGTGGACCGGAAAAGAAAAAAAGGGAGTAGGGGAGAGAAATAGAGAAGGCCTGGAGGAAAGAACAGAGACTGCTGCTTGGAGATGGAGGACAGGGGATTTGGAAACAGACATTTTGTGCAATTCTGATGCAAAGAACAAGAAAGAAGGAAAGGAAAAAAAAAAACAATGATAGGCAAGTACAGAAGCCAAGGATGACAGAAAGATCAAATAAAGTTAAAGGGAAAGGATACCAACAAGATCTGTAAGAGATTCTAAAAGATGGGTAGATCAGAGAAGGAAGAGATTTCTACTGAATGATAGTAACGGGGGTGGGTGAGGCAGGAAGAGATTAGACATTGAAATTCTAAGGCCAGAGACAGACACATTAGATGAAATGATGAGCAGGCATGCAGCCAGAAGATATGACTCTACAGCCTTGAGTGACTCAGATGAGTCAGTGGGAAAGGCTAGGCAAACAGACCACCAAGTCTTCCTGGACACATTCACCCCTGTTGTGGCCCCCTTACCATAACCTTTGAAGAGCCAATCAAAGGTGGCCTGCTCGCCTCGCCCACTGAATTCCTCAGCCTGGTCCACCAGAGCCTCCTTTACTGCATCTTGTCCACATAGCACCACGATCCGGCGAGGTCCCAGGTAGATGGTGAACACAGGGCCATAGCACTCACTGATCTGGTGGGAGTGGGTAGAAGTGGTCACAGGGGCCAGTGTCTGTACTGAGTACCCAGAAGTACTGGCATGCATTTCTTTCAGTGAAGGAACTGAACATCCTGTCTAAGACTTTGTTAGTGAACCTTTCAAATGACCTCATCCCAAGACTCTGGTTCCCCTTTACCAATCCTCTGACACAAATCTTTAGCTAAATCCGTAGACCCCAACACCCAGCCCATTTCAGCCATTCCCCTGCCTGGTGACACCTTCATGAGGGAATTGTACATCTGCTCCGTGTTCAGCTGCAGGTAGTTCCCAATGAAAGGCAGTGGAGTGGGTCCAGGAGGCAGCTTTCCCCAGAGCTTCCTCTGTCGCCAGACAGATATTAGAATCATTGCACTCAGGCAGGCTAGCAAAGCCACCACAAGCAACCCTGAGGCCAGCATGGTGATGGCAGTGAGGGTAACAGACAAATTGTGATGGATGTGATAGTTTGCATTTATACTCCCTGGAAGAGACCGCCTTTGGTCCTGATTATATAACTGTCACATTTCTCCTCCTAACTACACTTCCTGCCTTGTACCCCACCTAATTTGGCTCACAGTCAGGAAATGAGGAGGTGGATATCTGAGCTCATTAATAGGGAGCAGCCTCTACACAGCAGAGGAACTATCCAAGGGCTGTGGATTACAAAGAAGTGGGGGAGGTAGATAAATTCTATAGCTAAAAACTTTGTAATATTTATGTGGGAGCTTCTGGGTTTTGAATGTAGGGTCTCAGAGTGAGACAGCCTCAAAAGCATGGGTTTTAGAGTCTCAAGAGAAATAAATCTTAAGCCTTTAGTTTAACTGGCATAAGATATGTATGGTTATGGATTTAGGAGTCTTTTAATGAGGAGGGACACAAGTTTTATAGGTCTCAGGATAGGGAATTCTAAGGGTATGGATTTGAAATAAGAAGGAACAGGAACTATGGATATGATAGAGTTCCAAAGAAATAAAGTATACGGGAGATCAAGTCCAACATGATCCAGGAAATGAGCACCTGAGTCCAGGTGTATTGTCTTGCTTGACTTTGGCCCTGTGCTGTTCTTTGATCCCTAGAGTCCTCATGGGAATATCAAATTGAGACCCGATGGACACTGTAGAATTTAATGCTTCCATGGCTTGTGTGTACCTGGGAAGGTGGTAGAAGATCAGAGTCCCATTTCCATGAAGCTTTGAAAAGAATTAGAGAAAAACAACTCTTGGTGTTAGCTGGCACAGGGCCTGACCAAGCCTTGGAAAAGGATAACAGTCACCAAAGTAGTCTGAAAACCCTACTGTACTGAGAGTTCTACTTTAAGAGAGCCCCACTGGTCTTCCCAGATCCTTGGGGAAGTTCACTGGGTTCACTGACTCATTTCTATCATGATTATTGTTAGTATGAATATTTCCTACTCATAGATGTGTGCACTAAGAACACAACAGAGGGAGGACAGGAAACACAGGAGGGAATCTTAAAATAGGAGGCCTAAACTCTTGTCCCTCCTACATTCAGTTTTCCCTTTCTAGACTCTGGTTTCCCCACCCATAGAAAGGGAATATTTTGGGTACTGAAGGTCATATATGAAAGTGTGTCTAATCTTTGTGGGTTACTCTTGATTTTTCCAGGCCTGCCTTTAGCAGGCCAAAGAAACCCTGGAGGAAAAGACTTAAATAACACCACTGTGGAGAATTCAAGTGGATCTTGTGAAGGTCAGGGCAGAGAATGGATGAATGGCCCTGTTGTCTTTGTTTCACTGAAATTCTCCTGCAGGCTTTTGGTGAGCTTATTGAATTCTAGGGGAGCTATTAAACCTATGTGTGTATGATCTTTTGAATTTTGTAGTCATAGTGCTGGTTTATAATCTACCTCACTGAGGCTATTAATATAGTAAGTGAGGGGATTCTCCCTTTTTTCTTTCTTTTCCTGGCCTACCCCATCCTGGGGTACTAATGAAGACAAAACATGACAGGAGGTTGATGTTGAAATTGGAATCAGCAGTGGATTACATTGGCAGATGCAGATATCAGTATCAGGTTGACCAGGATGGAGGAGCATCAGGTTGACACTAACATTGTCACCAGATAGGTCTATCCTACTGGGAGTGGGGAAGAAGTTGACCCTGAATTTGATGCCAAGAGAATATTAGTTAGAACCACTGGTAGTGCCCAAAGGATTCTGAGAGTGGCCCCAAGTGGCCGCTGTAGTTGCTTTCAAGAAACTCTAAGGTTGGCACTTTATTCTCTCTGATGTTGGCCTAAGAAATTTCTGACATGAATATTAGGTAGATGCTGAGATTAGTCTTAGGCTTGAGATTGACCTCAGGTCAACACTGGGAAGAACCTCATCTGAGTACTGGGCACTGAGCAGATCTTGATGGCTGCACCACGAGGGTTTCACCCTGCCTCAATGCCTCTAACTTTGGACAAATGGAGGTGGGTGAGGTTGGCACTTCTAGGACTTATCTTGTTCCACCTGTTCTATGTGGTTGGATTTTGAGACCTGTGGGGAGGGAACAAAGCAGAGACTCAAGTTGCTTATTGATATTGGAGGATAAAGAAGTAGAGAGAAGGATTAGCACAGGCTTGGCAGGTACTAATCCAATAATCCTGATTATCAGACAGCACCTGTGTTGGCCCCGAGCCTGGCCCTCTCTTCCCTTTATTTTCTTGAGTAGGAAAGAGGTGGAAGTTCGGAGAACTTGCTTCTCAGTGAATTTGGCACCAAAAGCTTCCTCAGTGTTTATACAGGTTCCTATAGGCTTTTGAGGGTAAAGGTATAATGGGAGAGGTACTTGGGGTCACAAAGATCAAGTGTGTTTGTCTTTGGTGATTTTGCTGAAACACAGAGTGAAGGATCAATGTAGGAAACCATGAAGGAGGGACACATGGTAATGGCAGTTTCTCATGACATATTTGAAGACTTATTTAGTGGTGAACCCAAGAAATTTCCTTCCCCTCCTTGGACCTTTTTTTTCCTTTTCTGTATGATGGGCTCCTTTTTTTGTGGTACCAGAAATGAAACTCAGGACCTTGTACTTGCCAGGCAAGTGCTTATGCTACTGAGCTATCTCCCTGGCCCTCTCTTCTTGTGTAATAAGAAATTCATGTTTCTATTTTTATCTGATTCAGGATTTGGCTCCAGAATTTTCTTTTGTCTTTCATCTTAATAATATTCTCACATTTAGGTAGATCTCCTTAGAAGGTATACTACCCATATTCTTGGTGCTACATTTACTGAGTTCTTCAGGAGGATGACAGGATGGAAGTTTTGTGTTTATTGTTAGGTGCTCTATTGAACAGACCAGAATCATGACCAAATATTAAATGAAGATCCTTTTCCTTTAGATCTTCTTCAGGAGAATGCATAGTATCTGACTTCTGTTTTGGATGGGATACATTATTATCCAATTTGAAATGAGAAATTTCTACAGATGTCTGTAGACTGCTGGTGCTTCTCAGAGATTTTCACTTATAGTTAACTCATGTTCAGAAATGTCAAGAATGTATTGTTTGTTTTTACATGGAGGTAGCTGTGTAAAATTCTGTTTTGTATTGTGTTCAGCTGCATTTTACCTGGAACACTCATTCATCATTTTCTCCTTAAGTCTTTTCCATTCATTTTAAGGACAAGAGATGCATTGTGACGTAAACATAGGCTTTTTTTGGGTGCCTGGATTTATGCAGCCACAAAAGTCTGCTTACTCATTTGTACACTATTTTCCTTGAAATCTCTCTGAGAAACATGTTGGAATGCTAGTCTTTCTTTTGATTCAGTCTTTTTCTTCACATTTGAAGAAACAGGAAAAAGGAATCCAGCACTGTATTTTATTCTTTTCTTTAAAGGTGTATCTTTTGATGGGCTCCTATTTGGATGAGGGGTTAAGAATAAGGTAAGGCATGAATTCTAGTCCTAACTTTATCCAGTTTTTGTGTAATCTTGACTACTTAGAGTCCTCTGAGAACAAGGACAACATCTATCTCTTAGGCTATTTTGGTGAGAGGTCTGTAAATTAATTCAGGCTTAGTTTAAAGCAGAAAATTCATAGTAAGTGTTAGCTACTTTATTAGATCTTATTAATTTGTAAGACAGAAGAAATGGGTGGGAGTTCCTCTAGGCCAGGGAGGACAAACTTTTCAGAAACATGCCCAAATTGCAAACAAAATCCACCTACTTCTGAGTGCCAGCACTGCAATTAAATCTAAATACTATGATTGTATTAGCTGTATACAGCTAATACATTAGTATCTACTGTGTTAAAAGAAAAACAAATAACATGTATGCCATAGGTTTGTCACCACTGCTCTAGACCCTATGTTGATTTCCCATAGTTTCGTTTTCTGGAAAAGGGTAAGGGAGTGGGTTTTTTTTGGGGAAGCAACCCTCCTTATCCATTCTTTAACTCATCCAAGAATTAACACTTCTTACAAAACTGTGAATAGGAAGTGGGTCTCCCAGGTAGCCTCTTGAAAGATTGGTGCATCACCTGTATATAAGGATGAATAAACTAGTGCTAGTTCCCTTGACTGTGACTCTGTACTCATCTTTTTCTTTATCCTTCCCTGAAGATCAGTCTTCCTCACATTTTTCTTGTGCGTTTCTAGATGGCTGTGTGTTGATATCATTTTGTTCATTGGCTTCTCACAGATGCCTCTGTTGTGTTTATCCTTATTTGTCTTTGTGTGCATGCTTGGGTTTTATGTGCATGCATATATGCTTCATTGTGTGCATGTTTTGTTTAATTTTTAATTGAAAAAATACAACATAGAAAAATATTATAGAGTAATTTATTTATGCAGCACATTTGTGTGGGGGAGTGTTTGTGAATAAGTGAATATTCAGTTTATGTAAATCTACATGCCTAAAGGGGCATGTATGTGTCCATGTCAATGTCAATGTCCATGAATACCTGCCAGTTTTTGTCTCTATGTGAAATAGTTGAAATGTACACATGACTTGGTATAGGCCACTTGGAGAAGGTCTACAGTAAATATTTGTGTCCACCTGCTGTATAGCTGTGTGTATAAATGTGTGTTACACAAATGTGTGTCACATTTGTGTGTATGGCTAAGTGGGTAGCCAGTTAGAAGCATATGGATTTTTTATGTATATTCTGGAGTTTAAAAAAGTATGCATAGAAGCCAGGTTGTGAACAGCTCGACATCTAATATCTGGCTGTGGTTGTGTTTGGATTGAAACATAACACTTGCCCAACTCTTTATTTTCTTGAAAAAAAAATTCTTTTATTTTTCAAAGTATTTACTTTCCTCAGGTTTTAAGAGTCTTAGCAGGTGCAGATCCTCAGGGTAACAGGTGTGCCCTTAAGTGTTCCCAAGGTTGATAGTTTTGTACTGGATAAGTTTAAATACCCCCTCAGAAAGTTCTCTTTCTCAAGGTATCACCTCCAACCTCCTAGGCCATTCAAAGCATTTCACAGAATCATTCAAATAGTATTCACTGCACAATGCTAACCCTGTGACAGCAATGCAGAGGTGACCAGAGGAAGCCAAGCCTTACTTTAATGGGGGCACATTACTAAGAAGGTGACGGACTCATGATCAGAAAGTGATAGCTCTGAATGAACAGTGCTGTGGAGGAGAGCAATGAGCAGAGAGACAGGGATCAAAGGGATAAGAGAGGGTGTCTGTAGGAACACAGAAATAGCACTGCCAAATGTACTTGAAATATGTAATCTTGTCCTAAGTGAGAATCTTTTCTCTCTTTTTAAAATTGGGGTGAAATAGGGCAGGGGAGATAGCTTAGCAGTATAAGTGCCTGCCCGGCAAATGCAAGGACCCAGGTTCAATCCCTGGTACCACATCATGTTGACCACCAAAACTGAGTGGAGGCACATGCCTGTAATCCCAGTGCTGGGGAAGCTGAAACAGGAGGATCACTTCAAGTCCAAGCTGCATAGAAAGACCTTGTTCCTAATACCTAAATAAATAAAAAAGATTAAAAATAAATTGGAGTGAAATAACATAAAGTTTTACAGTGAGCAGTTTGGTATCACAATCTTAAGTGGATTTTTGTTTTAAATTATGTACCAGTATGGATAATAATATCATTTGTAAAAATGATTATCTTTTTGTGTGAAGATCTGATGAGCATGATCTTAATGAAAGTCATTGCAGCAAGCCCGTGAAGTTGGTTTTATGATTGCTTACCTGTGAATGGGTTAAATAAGGCTCTTAAAATTGGTATTACTTGCTTCAGCTTCCACAGCCAATCTTGTTAGCAACTGAACACAACCTGTTATGACTACTACTTTGAACTGCTCAGACCCACCCATTCAACTTTATGAAGCATCAAAAAACTGCCAAACTTCTGTAGTTCTTGCAAAACTTCCTTGGATGTCTGAAACAGAAGATTCTGGAATGTTAGAAAATAAAAAAGTTCAAGAGGAGGGTAAGTTGACTTGCATCTCTTGGAGATTTACCCAAACAGCTGGTCAAACAGTGTTGCACCCCAGCCACTGGCAAGGAAGCTACAGCTATGGAAAACAGAAATTGTAGTGTGAAAAGTTGGTTTAAGATTTCAGAATGCTGGATAGGATTAGGTTGTGGTTCTGGGAGAGTCAGATGAAATGGCATGAAGGAGAAGGCTAAAGAAAAGAGAAAGTCAAGATTTTTACAGTCTGATTGTTTGGGCAGTTTGTGCGGATAGCCACAGGAATGCCACCTTGTAGGAAAGTGGTAGGATGCAGAATAGGGAGTGGGGGAGGTGATCTATTCCTCAACAGGTGAATAGATGAAGAAAATGCAGTATTTATAGCCAATGGAGTACTAATCTGTCATAAATCAGGATAAAATTTAATCATTTGCAGGAAAATGAAGGCACCTTCGGACTATATTGTTGAGTGAAATAAATCAGACACACAAGTTTTTATAAGAAAAATCCAAAATATGAAGAGCAAACTAAAATAAAGGGAAGGGAATCAAGAGATGGAGGGGGAGAGAATAGGGATGGGGGAGGAAATGAAAAATAATTAGGATATTTTATGTGCATGTACCAACTTCCCACAATGAATGTAGTCATCATGCACTGAAAACGTGGTAATAAAAGTAAAAACTGAAAAACTGCAACATATTGTTAGTATTTATAATGATATAGTTAAATTGCTGTTACAATAGATCCTCTTAATGTTCCTTTTCTTTTTCTTTTTTTTTTTTTTTTGCGGTACCAGGGATTGAACTCAGGACTTTGCACTTGCCAGGCAAGCACTTATTCTACTGAGCTATCTCCCCAGCCCTCAATGTTTCTTTTGTTTAATTCATATTTGAATCCTTTGACCAACATCTTTCCCACCCTTCCACCTCAAACCCTGATAACCGCCATCCTACCCGCTGCACCTAGGAGTTCAGCTTTTTAAGACTCTACCTCTAAGGGAAATCAAATGATATTTGTCTTTCACATGAGAAAGGATATTTTTGTGTGCATAAAGATGTCATGACCTGCAAATCCATTAAGGAGTTTCTGTTTCTGGGAGTGGTTGAGTAGTTTCTATTGGACTAAGTTTTCAAATATAAATCCTAAATAAAACAATCCAATAAAAACACTCCACCGATTGCCTGAAGTCATTGGAGATTGTGTGTCTGTGTGTTGGGGAGGGGGCAAGTCGGTGCTAAAAGAGCGGGAGATGATTTCCATTTTTTCTTTTTTAATATTTTAATAAGAAGCAGTAATGAGATAGTTTCAAAATAAGTTAATAGTACAGTTACAATAATTAATGCATTTCATATTGTTGTCTTTCTAGTAGTTGCTCCTAGTACAAGTTGCAGACATGATATCTTGTCTAAACACTATTAGTTTAAAAACTTCTCATTGAACTAAGAGAAAGTAGCTGTATATTTATGCTATTTTGTATATACAGACATATGTTTTTTCCACTACAAAATGGTCCATTTATTTCCCATTTTTTTTAAATTTTGCTAGAGATGTGTATTTCATTGCCATTCACATATTGTAGGTGCATGAACTCAAAGAGTAATCCAATATAGTCCAGTAGTCTATAATAGTAGTGGTTTATCCCACTACTGTTCTGGCAGTATCAGAAGTTGTTGACTTGAGCCTTTTACAGCTCAGCATATTAATATGGCTTTACTTTGTATACCTAGATTTTGTACTTTTCTGTTGGATGGCTAAGACCAAGATAAAGCAAGACCTATATACCCAAAAATGTAACTTTTGTATCTGACAAAGTCAGCCAAATCCCTTAAATTTTTCTTTTTAAATAGATTTTGTCCTCAAGGCAGAGCTTTAGTACATCTTATAAGGTAGTAAAAACCCAGACAGTAATTTGACAGTATTTCTGTTTTGAGAACCAGAGTAAAGTTTAGGGCAACTGATTGTAGCACCTGTTGAGAATGATTGTAAAATGTCAAAAAGAAGACAGATCCAAAGGAGATCCAAATGCTATGTACAAATCTTGATATGCACACTGATAGCATACTGATAATATCATGGCTTTAACTCTTTCAGGAAGATAAATAAAAGGGGAATAGCTGGGTTGAAGGAAATTTCCATTTTTTAGTTTTAAAAGAAATCTTTATGCTTATTATATTGTTTATTCTAGCTTACATCCCTACCAACCATATAAGAAGATTGCTTTTTAACCACAATTTTGTCAGCATTTGTTATTATTTGATATCTGGATATTTTCCATTCTTGCATGAGTCTGATAAAATATCAATAATGTTGAAATTTGTCTTTCTTTAGTGGCCAGCAATGTTCAACACTTTTTCAGTCACTAACAGGCCATTTCTAGATCTTCTTTTTTGACTGAGTCTTTTATTTTGGGGATATAATTTTATTTATGTATAGTTGTTTATATATTCTAGGTATCAGTTATGTGATGTGTACCTGGAAAATTATTGTTCACTCTGTAGGGTGTCTTGTCACTCTGTTGTTGTTTTCTATGCTGGGCATAACTTTTTAAATTGGATATAATTCTATTTGTTGATTCTTTTTTAATGAGCAGAATATATTTACTGAGAGAAAGAAAGCTCCTGTCCAAGAGAGGGACAGGAGAGGGGCCCGAGTGGGTAGTTCCCCCTATTTGTTGATTCTTGATCTTATTTTTGTCTTTAGGGTTCTGCTTAGAAACTCTTGACTTACACCTGTGACTTTAACAACTTTGCTTACCTTATGTTGTAGCAGGTTAAGTATTTCTTTTTTGCTATTTGAATCTTTGATCCATTTTTAGTTTAGTTAATATATGATGAAAGATATGAGTTTAGCTGAAATTTTCTGTTTTCTATAGGTGGGTAGCCATTTTTTTCAACACCATTTGCTAGAGGCTATCTCTCTTCCCACATATTATTAGCATGTTTGCTAAAGAGAAGTTGGCTGAATATGTCTAGGGTCATTTCTTTTTAAATTATTTTTATTCATTTTAGAGAAAAAAGATAAAATAACAATGAAACTGTTTCAAAAACAGGTTAGTAGGACAGTTATAATAATTAATACATTGCATAGTGTTGTCTTCATGGTAGTTAGTCAGAGGACAAGATGTAGACATGAATTTTTTTTCATTATTTAGGGCAAGGTCTACAGGTTCAGAGTCTCACTATGTAGATCAGACTTGTAGTGATACTCCTCTTTACAGCCTCCCACTTCTGGGATTACAGGCATGTACCACCATGCCCAGGCTCAATTGCTGTCTCAGAATGCCCCAGGGCGGGGCCGGTGGGGCAGGCCCATGAGCAAACCCTGGCCATTGCACTCTGCCTAAGTACGTGCTTTAGTCCGCTGAGCTATCAGGCCAGCACATGAAATCTTGTCTAAGCACTATTAGTACAAACCTTTCTTCTCGTTGAACTAAGAGAAAGTAGCTGTATATCTATCTTAACTATCTTGTATATACATATATATTTTTTCACTACAAAAGGTCCTTTATATTCCCCTTTTTTGTTTTGTTTTGTCAGAGATTTGTGGTCCATTGCTGTTAGAGAAGCTGTATTGTAGAAGTCTTTAAAGGACCTTTTCATACTTAGTGCCAGTTCAAATATTGTAGCTACTTGAATTCAGCAAAATAATCCAATATAGTCCAATAGTCCATAATAATAGTGAGTTACTAGCACAACTGATGATTGTCTGAAGTTGTTGGCTTGAGCCTTTTACAACTCAGCATATTAATATAATTTTACTTTTTATACCTATGGTTACACTTTTCTGCTGGTTGATTAAGCCAAGTTAAAGCAAGACCTATACAACTAAAAATGGAACTTTTGCAATTTAATAAGGTCAGTCAAATCCCCTCAGGATTTACCCTGAAATCATGTACAGCATCTTGTAGATCTTTTGTTAGTGTCAGCCATCTGGACGAGTCACTGCCATTACTTGACCAATTTGCTCTCTGTGAAAGCCTGAGAGAATGTTTTCTTTCTAGATGACTCTCCTTAGACACACTATGCATTGTCGATCACTGAATTTCCCAGCAGAGGTTCTCTTATGTCCTGAGTCCTTCTGGGGTCATTTCTTACCTATTCTTCTATTCTTTCCCACTAATACACATATGTTTTTGTGACAATACTCTACTACTTTTATGACTGTAGTTTTGTAATTTGAAATAGTTCAACATGAGGCCTGGCTAGCGTTGGGAGAGCTTCTGGCTTTCCTGCTCCCATGGGACCTCTCCAGACCAAAACTCAGGCATCCATGTGAGTAAGACCCTCTACCATGCCATCTGAACCCCTGCAATCCTCTGGAGCCACCGAACCCAAGCCCACCGAGTGAGTGAGAACTTCTGCGACTATATCCGGACCTGTAGAACCAGTCCAAGCCCAGACCTGGCTAGTGTGTGGGAGATCTTCTGTGCTCCCCTATGCTCCATGGGGCAGGGGCACAACAGAAGGACACAACAGGTTCACTTCCAAGTGCTGCAGCAGGAAGGAGCTGAACATAACAGTTAGATTCAGGACAAGCATAACTGCATAAACTCAATCTTAATAGTTCTGCACCTGAATTTCAGTAGGTGCTAAGGTTATAAATGCACCAAAGCTGTACATCAAAGGTCAGAGGTCAGTGCTATACGAAATGACAAAGACAAGGAGCGAAATGCAATCTCAGACCTCAAGCTCACCCATAACAAGTGCAGAGGACACTAGCTCAGCCGAAATGAATGAACTAACAGCGTCAAAAGTAAAGAAACAACAACAGAAAGTTATAGAGGAATTCAGAGAAGAATTAATTCATGAAGTGAAAAAACAAATCTCTGAATTCATAGCATCTGAGGTAAAGAATCTAATACAGAAACATATGGGGAAACCCAACGCTCACCCAGAACAAGTGCAGAGGACACAAGCTCAGCGGAAATGTATGAATTAACAGCATCACAGGTAAAGAAAAAACAGCAGAAAGGTACAGAGGAACTCAGAGCAGAATTGTTTTCTGAAATAAAAAAAAGAAATGTCTGAATTCATACCATCTTCAGTAAAGAATCAAATACGGAAACATATGGAGGAAACCCAATCTGAAAAAACTCTGAAGTAAAAGAATTAATAACTTCCTCTAAAAAAGACATTGATAAAAAACCAGAGGAGATTAGAAATATGATGGAGTCCTTAAATGAGCAATACAGGAAAGAGATAGATAGCATGAAGCAGAATCAAAGAGATAAAGAGGAATGTAAAGTCTCAATCGCAAGCCTGCAAAACTGTTTGAGTGAAAGTGACGACAGACTTCCAGATCTTGAAGACGCTGGTGCAGATAGTGAAAAGATGAGAAAGATCTCTTAAAAACAATTAGGATGAGGGAAAAAATAATCTATCACTTGCAAGACAATACAAAGATGAACAATGTGAGACTAATAGGCATCAGTGAGAAAGAGGAAGGCAATACAAATGATATAAAAAGAATATGGGCAGAAGTCATAGCAGAAAACTTCCCAAATATGAGGAAACAATCTGACATTCAGTTAACTGAAGCATACAGAATGCCAAATAACTTCAACCCAATTAAAAAGACACTGAGACTTATAATAGTCAAGATGCCAGAAAGCCAGCGCAAGAATAATGTGCTGAAAGCCACTAGAGAACAGAAGCAGAACACATTCAAAGGAAAACCCATCAGAATTATGGTTGATTTCTCTTCACAAACCAAAAAGGCAAGAAGAGCATGGAACAGGGTAGTTCAACTCCTTGATGAAAACAAATTCCAGAGACCCCGTCCTAGCCCAGGCCCGGTGAGTGTATGGGAGAGCTTTCGGCTACCCTGCCAGGGGAAGGACTTGCTACTGGTCCCAGCTCAGGCACAGCACGGGTGAGACCCTCTTCCACCCGCTTGGAAAACATCCCACCACTCCGCAGCACCTCTCCCACCCTGCCTGCCGAGTAGGAACTTCTGCCGCGTTCCAGGAACCTCCAGTCCTAGTCCTAGCCCAGGCCTGGTGAGTGTGTGGGAGAGCATCACGCTACCCTACACAAGCAGGACATACTACAGGTTCCAGCCTAGGCACAGGGTGAGTGAGACCCTCTTCCACACCCTTGGGATGGCCACCAATACTCCGCAGCACCTCCCCCACTTCCGGGTAGGCTTCCGGGTAGGAATTTCTGCCAAGTTCCAGGAAACCCCAGACCCAGTCCTAGTCCAGGCCCACTGAGTGTGTGGGAGAGCTGACTCTCCCACCTACTCCAACTTGGACCATCCAGGATCAGCTCAGGCCTGGCATAAAGGCATGGGGTGAAACCCTGTAACTGCAATGCCTGCATAGAGTGTAGAGGATAGAACCACCAAGCTAGTCCAGGAGCAGAAAATCTGGCCAGAGGGGTACAACAAGTTCACCCTCAAGGGCAGCATCAGGAAGGAGCTGAGCACAGCAGACAGACCCAAGCCAGGCACAGGTGGATAAATCCAAACTTTGTAGATCTGAACCTGAACTTCAGTACTTGCTAAGGTTATAACTGCAACAATGATCTACAACAAAGGTCAGAAGACAGTGCTACACAAAAATGACGAGAAGGAACAAAATGCAATCTCAGAACCCAAGCCCACCC
>NW_004525082.1:110247-111937 GCF_000260255.1 Octodon degus
TGAAAAGGTAAGAAAGGATCTCTTAAAAACAATGAGGATGCAGGAAAGAATAATCCATCACCTGCAGGATGATGCAAAGATGAACAATGTGAGACTAAGAGGCATTAATGAGAAAGAAGGAGTCAATACAAATGACATTAAAAAATATGGACAGAAGTAATAGCAGACAACATTCTAAATATGAGGAAACAATCTGACATTCAGGTAACTGAAGCATACAGAATGCCAAGTAACGTTAACCCAATGAAAAACACACTGAGACATATAAATGTCAAGATCCCAGAAATTCAGACCAAGAATAATCTACTGAAAGCCTCTAGAGAAAAGAAGCAGATCACATTCAAAGGAAAACCCATCAGAATTATGGACAATTTCTCTTAACAAAGCATGAAGGCAAGAAGAGCATGGAGCAGATTACTTCAAGTCCTCTATGAAAACAAATTCCAGCCCAGACCACTATACCCTGCAAAACTCTCTTTCAAGTTTTATGGAGAAGTGAAATGCTTTCATGAAAAAGAACAACTAAAGAATTCTGTGATGACAAAGCCAACACTAAACAGGCTACTGAAAGAGGTTTTAGAGAGGGACCAAAATGATCAGTGTTCCATGAATGAGATCAGAAGAAACCAACTGAATAGGGCAACCAATTAAACACAGGAGAAAAAGGAGTAAAAGACAACAGGTAAATATCATGGCAACCATAAGTCAATACATCTCAATTCTAACCATCAATGTAAATGGATTCATTTCACAAATTAAGATAAATAGACTGGCACAGTGGATTAGGCAATAAAATCCAACAATATGTTGTATACAAGAAACACATTTAACTCATAAAGACATTCACAGGCTGAAAGTCAAAGGAGGGAACAGAATACTACATGTCCCAGCACCTCAGAAAAAAGCAAGGGCAGCAATCCTATTCTCACACAGTCTCAACTTCAAACCAAAAATGATCAAGCGATATAAAGAAGGCCACTATATACTGGTTAGGGGAAAAATTCAAGAGGAAGAGGTAACACTCATAAATATGTATGAACCATACATGGGACCACCAAACTATATAAAGCAAATCTTAATGGACATGAAAAATCTAATATCCAATACCACAATTTTAACAGGACACCTTCACACACCATTGTCTCCAAAAGATAGGTCAACCAGACAAAAACTTAGCAAAGAAATAACAGAACTGAATCAGAGCTTGAAACAAGTGGACTTGGTGGACATATACATAGTGTCCCACCCAGACACAGCTGAATACACATTATTCTCAGCTGCACGTAAGTCATTTTCTAAAATGGACTACATACTGGTCCATAGGTCATGCTTAAGTACATAAAAGAAAACAGATATGATCCCATGCACATTATCTGACCACAGTGTCATGAAACTGGAAATGAATGACAAAACAAACCAGAAAGAAACCAAATACATGGAAATTAAAAGGCACGCTACTCAGAATGAATGGGTCACAGATGAAATTAAACAAGAAATTGAACAATATCTATAATTCAATGAAAATTTAAGCACAACTTATGGTAATTTATGAGATACGATGAAAACATTTCTCAGAGGGAAATTCATAGGTGTGAACTCCCACATGAGTAAAACAGAACGGCAAGAAATAAATACCCTAATGGTGCACCTTCAACAACTAGAAAAGGAAGAGCAAACCAAACCCAGAGCT
>NW_004525082.1:129767-141859 GCF_000260255.1 Octodon degus
AGCTCTCTGCACACTCCCCGGACCTGGGCTAGGACTGTGTCTGTGGGCTCCCCAAACTCGGCACGTCAATAATTTCTGACATTACCAGTCAAGTAGAAGACCCGATAGTATCATGGACTACTGGACCCTTTTGTAATATTTTGCTGATTTAACACACCTGTAATATTCAAATGACAGAACTAAACAAAAAAAGTTATACAGATGAATGTCCATTTTGTATCTGTGTATTCAAAATGGTTAGGATAGATATATAGTTACCTTCCCTTAATGAATAGAGGGATTTGTTCTAATAGTGTTTCTAAACAGGATATTATGTCTGCATCTTGTACAGCAAATAACCACTAGGAAGAATATATGCAATGTTAATTATTGAAACTATCTTACAAGTTTTATTTTAAACTGTCTCATTGCTATTTGTTTCTCAATAAAAGTATGAAAATAAATAAAGAAAGAAAGAAAGAAAAAAATCGAGTTTTCCCAGAAACAGGAGCTAGAATCTACCGAATTGAAAACCTTCTAAGGTTATAGGCTTGCTCCCAAAATGTGTAGATTGCAGAACTCCTAATAACTACAGAAAGAATCTAAAATATCACATGGTAGAAAAATGGGAAAATAAGCAATATTAATAAAACAAATAATTTTATAAAATAATAGTTAAACTGATACAAGTCACAAGAGTAGCAAACTCTTATGTGGTATCTTTGTTTATTTTCTCTCCTTATAAAACCAAATTTGCATCCATACCTTTCAGTCTTTACCATATTTACAGAAAAACATCAACAGTTTTTAGTACTTTATTTTAAAATGCTTCTTGGCATAGAGCTACTTCCAGACACTGACCTCCCCCCAAAAGCATGTACAAACTTGTTTTACATTTTTACAAAAGATCAAAGAGGCAAAAAAGAAGTTGTACACAAGGGGATTTTACTCAAAAACACACCAAGTGTCTTTATATCTAGGGACCAGAGGGACTTGTAATATATATAAAAGATTTTTTGGAGAGTATTTTTTTAAAAAGAAAATCTGGAGACGTCATTAGCAATAGAGAATATATACTTTTAGTTATGGAGATAAAGTTGAGACTGAATCAAGCAAGGCAAAGAGGGAACAAGCTGGATTTGGAGAAGCAACACACTATGAACCTAGAAGAGTATTATTAGAAGCTGTAGCACTGAAGCAGATGGCTCTAAGACTAAGAATGGTAATGGCAAATGTACCATGGACAATCACAGATGGCTGAATTGGAGCTCTGGTCGTTGGCATAGCAGAAGGGGATAGCAGGGCCTTGAACGCAGTCCTGCTGGCATGCATCTTTAAGGTGTGGCTAAATAGGAGTGTTTGTCCCCTTTATCCTCCCAAGTGCAGTTTAGAGCTGCTAATTAGGGAAGAGAAGAGAGAAACAACTGGACTTTGGCTAGGCTCACCAAGTCATGGAATCAGTAATTGCCTTTCAATCCCAATAAATCGGCAGAAAACATAGGGAGCATGCATTTCCCTTCTTCCTTCTCCCATGTGGTATTGCTGACCAGAAAGGAGGAAAGACCAGTGATATTTGTGCCTTTGTGTACTCAATATCTCTGTCGCAATTTATTTTCCTCTTTCCTTTTGATTAACATCAACACGCAGGTGGGACACAAAAGAGGGAACCTACTTTCTTTACCTAAGCAGAGGAGTAGCAAGTGTACTCTAGAGCCACTGAAAAATTCAAGTACCAGTCATTCCCTTCAACTTCTAGCTCTCTATCACTCCTGATAATTACTATTATAAAAAATAAAGAATTTTAGTTTTCTGAGAGGTGAAAGCCTCAGAATGGGAAAGGAGAAATGATAAAATGGGGAGTTAGAAGAGAAAATAAAGGAAAAGCAGTGGGCTCCTTCTTGGTTTATGTACAAAGAGTTTACCAGGCTACAAACATAATGTCACTTATTACCTAAATGCCCACTTGATTCTGCATAGGTTCAGATATTTTCCAGCTACTCACAAGGAGGAGCAGTAACATTAGGTAGCTTGAACTTATTCCATTTTTATTTGAATGGAAGTAAGGGGGAGACAGAGAGGGAGAGGGTTAAGAGAGAGGGAATGAGAGAGGGAGATAATTAAAAGAGTAGTTTGGAGGACCCTTTTTTATCATTTTATTTGTATCGTGTGCCTTAAGTTTTTAAATCCACCTGGAACTTTGAACTGTGAGGGTGCAACACAACAACACAGGCACAGTGAGGAAGTAGTCTCTGATGACAGCAGTTATCAGTAGTCTCATGTTAATGAGGTGTTTAATGCCCAGGAGGGTGTGCAGAAGCCCCTTCCAGATTTCTCTGACCATTACCTTAGTCACTGTTTCCCTATTGTAGCCACATGTTTCCCATTCACATTTATAGGCTGCTTTTTTTTTCTCTCTCAAAACTTCCATTATTTTCTGAGCTAATCAATCACCTTCTGGCAGTGAGCACCTTTTTCTACATGAAGTAACCAAAGCTTTTGCTTTAATATCTACCTTCCCCACTTGAATGTAGGATCCACCAGAGCAGGAGTTTTTGTTTTATTTTGTTCAATGATGTATCTCAAGTACCTAAGGCACATATTGGGTATTTGACAAATATTGGCTGGTGAAATTACATGAGTGGTTTCCATCAGCTGAGCAAGTCAATGATGCTTAGACATTGAACAAATGTAGCTATGAACAATTTAAAAACTAGAGTTAGGAGCATATAGAATTTGGAATTATGTTAAGAGCAACAATGAAAGCAAGTTTATCAGAAGAGATGAGAAGGAAGACAGGTGCATTTTATAGCTCAGTGAGTGTCTAATTCAGTATACAATAAATGTTACAGTCAACAGCCTTGATTTCTGTCTTGACTTTCAGAGTGGAGGTGAACATAAAGGTGAAGATGAAAATAAATCACAAAGGAATTTATTTTGAACTTTATTTTGGTCAATACTAGGATAAAGACAAAGGAAAAAGTTTGGTGCAGACAGAAACCAGAACACAGGTGCTTTAATTAACTACAAAATGGGCTGGTGAGATAGCTCAGTGGATCAAGTGCCTGCTTTGGCAAGCACAGGAACCAAGGTTTGATTCCTGGTCCCACATTCCATGCCAGCACCACCCTTCAGGCACATTGAGCCAATGACTGAGTCTGGACATGCTGGCACACACCTGTAATCCCTGCACTGGGAAGGCTGAAAACAGGAGGATCACTAGGAGTCTGAGCTGCATAGTGAGATGCTGTATTGAATACGTAAATGCAAAAAAGGAGTTAACTACAAAAAGTAAATTTTTGTCTAAATCCTGGTCAGCACATTGCTCTTCTACTATCTACAGAGGACCTGCAGTTGACCCTCCCTGAGCTATGGGCCCATTACAATAGTAAGACATCTTTCTATTACACATGTGAGAATTTGGAGAGGTAAGGAGGTGAGTACAGCTCATCTTTCTAATGATTTTTTCTTGACAAATAATGAGTACTCATCGGGCTATGAAGCAGACCTGATAAGGTGGGGGGATGTTGCCAAAGCCAGAGATCTGATGAGTAATATCAACCTCAGCAAGGGGTACCACAGAACGTAAGGAGAAGTTCTGAATGATGGCGGTGAAGTAGATGAAGAGTTCCATACGGGCCAAGCTCTCCCCCAGACAGTTACGCTTTCCTGGGGAGACAGAAAATGTTGGGAAGATGGGTCACACCTGCAAGATGTGAGATGACCATGCATGAACTTGCAGGAATGACCACCCCAGCAAGCCTCAGCTGCTTGATCAGCATCACAAGTCATGACCATATCTACTATGTTGGCTCATTATCAAGGCTCAGTGGATTCTGACAGCTAGTTCTCATTTAGGATCTGCACTTGGTAGATCTCTACACATGGCAGCTATTTCTTTAATGGTTCATATCTCATTGAATCCAAGGTAAAATGGTTCTAAATCATCTACAAATTTCAAAACTGTGCTCATTTCAATTCCTCAATTGTTTTCAAATGCCTATTAGCTCCCAGATATTGATGAGAGAAACAAATGAAAGCTCATGTTTTAAAAGTGCTCATTATTTAAGAGCCCTTTGAAAGGAATTAAAGAGATTAATCTACATTTCACAAATTGGAGCTAGAGTAATTTACTCTGATTCCAGGTTCTATGTGGCTTCCACTTAAAAACCATTTGAAGACAATTGTTGAGACGAGTACCTAAACTGCAACAAAAACCCAACTCATTTATCACAAAGTGCCAGCATGCTATTAAGCCCATGTACTGAGGTTTTAGTTTAGAAAAAACGATTCACATATTAACATCTATCCGTTTAAAAATTTAAAAATGTAAATAAAACCCATGCTATAATTTTGCTACCACAGCACTAACGTCATGGATCCTGAAACTACTGGGTTGAATTTGCACTATTGTTTGCAGGGCATTTCCAAATTACAAATGGTTTGCATATTTTTAAATGTTTGTAAAAGAATTTTTAAATGTCATTTTTTTTTTCAGAGCTGGGGATTGAACTCAGGTCCTGGTGCTTGCCAGGCAAGCGCTTATTCTACTAAGCCATCTCTCAGGCCCCTAAATGACATTTTTGATACATGAAATTAAATAAAGTTTTGTGGTTCATATGAAAGATAATTCATTTCGTTGTTGTCAATGCCTGCTTTCACAGCACAATGGTAGAGATGAATAGTTCAGACAAGGGTCATATGGCTAGCAAACCTAAAATATCAAGTATCTTTCTTTTTATTATTAATTATTATTAATATGGCTAGCAAACCTAAAATATCAAGTATCTTTCTTTTTATTATTAATTATTATTATTATTAATTATTATTATTATTATTATTTTGATCTTTTTGAGACAGGATCTCTCTATGTAGTTCAGTTAACCTTGAGTTCACTTTGTAGCCCAGCCTGGTTTTGAACTCACAATGATCTTTCTGACTCAGCCTCCCTAGTGCTGGGATTACAGGTATGTGCCACTCTGCCTGGGTGTATCTTTTTTAACAGAAAAAGTTTTCTGATCCTGTTTTATGTGGTTACTGTTCTAATAGGTTATTTGCCCCCTAAGTAGTAGTCAATGATTCTAATATCTCCTAATCCTGGGATTCTAATATTTGGTGATTCTATGGCATTGCCTCCAACTTCTCCATTCTGATTTGGACTTCAATAGGTGGCTATAACACTTACCTGGGTGGTGGTGGTAATTAGAGCACAGAAACCTACCATGAGAAAAGGGTATGAAGGCTTCATTCTTCTTGAAGCATCCTTGCTCATCCAGGAAATGTTGGGGATAGAAGACATTTGGGTAGCGGAAGTTTTTGGGCTCTTGGAGGACTGAACCAATTAAGGGGTACACATCTGTACCCTGGGATG
Source organism: Octodon degus (assembly GCF_000260255.1). Classification (NCBI taxonomy): domain Eukaryota; kingdom Metazoa; phylum Chordata; class Mammalia; order Rodentia; family Octodontidae; genus Octodon; species Octodon degus. The sequence goes on from NW_004525082.1 coordinate 135,115, forward strand.
AAGATAGGAATAATTAAGAGAAATCAGTATTGGATAAATGGGATGGAACAACAGTAAAAGGGAAAGGTGAAGGAATGGATACGAGCATGCAAACCCACCTTGGGGAGGAAATATCCTCGGAAATGAGTATGCTGGGTGACAACATGAGGGACACCCATGGGAACAATGTTTGTCATTCTCTGTATTTCATGGATGACAGCATTTGTGTAGGGCATCTTGGGCCGGTCATTGACACTTGGGATCTTGTGTGGTCCAATCACTTGCCTAATTTCTTCATAAACCTTGGCTAGATCAGAAAATGTAGCAGAACAGTTAAGAATCTTAAGCCAGAGAAATTATCGCTATCTATGAAAGAGATTTCTGGGAATAAAGACTGTATATGTTTTCACTATTTCTTTATACTGTACTTAAGAACAGATATATCCCATTGGGTATGGTGGCACATGCCTGTAATCCCAACACTCAGGAAGCTGAGGAAGTAGTATTGTTGCAAGTTCAAAGCCAATCTCAGCTTAAAAGAGTTCAAGTTAGCCTGAACTGCATAGTGAAACTCCGTATTAAAAAGAAAGAAGTGATACATCGTTAGTGTTTAATAAGTCTCATCAAATAATGGGAAGCACACAATTTGGAACCTTGAATGTCAGGCAGGACATCTGGTCTTTACTAAAACACCAAATACCTATGCAAGGCTTATTTGAATTTCTGTTTTTAAATTTGGTGCAGGGTCTTGCTATGAAGCTTGGAATCATAGTGATATTCCTGTCTCAGCCTACCCAGTGCTGGGATTACAGTTATGGACACCATTCCCAGTTTTGTGGCCAGCACTGTGCACCTGGGGTGGACCAACATGGTACCAGGGATCAAACCCTGGTCCCTGCACTTGCCAGGAAGTGCTTAGATCATTGAGCTATCTCCCCAGCCCTTTGAACTACTTTAGTAAAGGGAATGGCCAATTCTGAGAATTTCTTTAAGCAAGAAATGAACTTCTCACTAAAATTGCCCAAATAGACCAGAACAAAATTTACTAAAATTATTCTATTTGCTTTTGGTAGTGCATTTAATCAAATATCCATAAAAGATAACCACCTCCTAATTTCTAAAATGTTATGTATGTAGGCTAACAGGAGGACTTTAAAGCAGATTACCAGGGCCAGCCAAATAGCTCAGCGAATTAAGGTGCCTGCAAGCCTGGGCCTGCCATGCTGGCCCTGCCCTGGAGGGCACACTGAGACAGCAATTTAGAGTGGGCAAGGTGGTATGTGCCTGCAATCCCAGCACTTGGAAGGCTGTAAATAGGAGATTCACTAAGAGTATGATCTAGTAGTGAGACCCTGAACACCCTGTAGGCCTTTCTCTAAAAATACAAATAAATAAATAAATAAATAAGCAGATACCATTAAATTCAAGATCTTATAGAGAGATTATCTTGGATTATCTAGATTTGATCCTAATAAAGTCGTGTGTGTCTTTATAAAACAGAAGTAGGATTAGAATTAGATGTGACAAAGAAGCAAATTCTTTCAGCAGAGAAAAGATGCTACACCACTGGATCTGAAGATGCAAAAAAAGAGTCATGTAGTGAGACATGGTGGTTCATACATGTAATCCCAGCATTCAAAGTACTGAGGCAAGAAGATTTCTGAGTTCAAGGCTAGTACTTGTTAAATAGTGAGTTCAATGCCATCCTGAACTATCTGACAAGACCCTGTATCAAAATAAGTGGAAAAAGGAAGGAAGGAAGGAAGGAAGAAAGGAAGGAAGGAAGGAAGGAAGAAAAGGAGGGAGGGAAGTCAGGCTTACACCCTGAAATACAAAGAATACATCCTTAAAAACTGGAAGAGACTGGGAATTAGACTCAACGTTGGTTTCAACCTAATGAACATCTTCTGAATTTCTGACTTCAGTATTGTAAGATACTAAACTCGTGATGGTTAAAATGCTAAGTTTCAGCAGCCATAGGAAACAAATACAGTAACCAAGTCAAAGGTTAAATTAGTAGCCTCTTGTGTCAGAAATTTCAGTATGATATATCTTTCCTATTACTTTGTTGAATGAAATTTTGTGTCTTTTTTAAGGTTTTTCTCTTACCATTTAGTATTTAAAAAATTAAAAAGATAAAGTGATGAAGGGTTAAGAGACAGTTGTAGGATTCTAAATTATCAAAATGGCGTCTCCCTTCCTGTTATCAGTGGGAGGTAACTGATAAGTAATTCATGAAAACATTGACCTTCTACATCAGGGTGCTTCATTAGCAGCAGGATTCCATAACGTAGTGTAGAGCTCACTGTTTCTGTGCCAGCAAAGAAGAGGTTGACAGTAGTGGTGATCAAGTTCTGGGTGTTGAATTCTGTGTCTGGATTATTTTTTTCCTGAAAGCAAAAGAGATAGTAAATAGAATCTCTGGAGTCTTTATTTTCTTATGTTCTCTCTGTGTCGAGAGTAGGTATTTGTGAAAATGCAATAGATAAGTAAACCAAGTTCAGGAGAGGAAACAACTGGAGCAAAATTCCTAAGGCTGGAGTGTGCCTGGTGTGTCAGAGGAACAGCAAGAAGAGGCCATTGTGTTTGGCATGGGTGAACAAAGTAGAATGGGAAGAGGAGAAAGTAGAATCACATGTTAATTTTCAAAAATTGGGTTATAGTTTTAAATCACCAAGTTAAAAGTTAAATTTCTCTAATAAAAATAAATCTGTTGAATCTCCAAAGTTCTCAGAATCAATATACTCCGCTGAATTCATGCACCTACAATATATGAATGGCAATGGAATGCATATCTCTGAGAAAAGTAAAGAAAAAAGGGGGATATAAATGACCATTTTTGTGGTGAAAAATATATATACCTGTATTTACAAACTAGCATAGATATACAGCTACTTTCACTTAGTTCAATGAGAAGGAAGTTTTAAACTGATACTGTTTTGACGAGATATCATGTCTGCATCGCGTACTAGGAATAACTACTACAAAGACAGCAATATGCAATGTATTAATTATTGTAACTGCACTGCTAACTCGTTTTGAAACTATCTCATTGCTACTTATTTCTCAATAAAATTAGTTAAAAAATTAAAAAAACAAAAATTCTCAGAATCAATGATACAGATAGATTGTTTCTGTATTTCTACATTTCTCTTTCTTTTCTTTTTTTTTTTTCTTTTTTGCAGAACCGGGGATTGAACTCAGGTCCTTGGGCTTGCCAGGGAAGCGCTTATTCCACTGAGCCATCTCTCAGCCCCTATATTTCTACATTTATAAGGCCTTAAACTTTTAATACTTTTAAAGACTAAGCTAAGTTTCTTAAAAGGTCTGTTCTCCCTTTCTGTAAGTTTAAGTCTCTGGCATAAGTAATTAGGAAGGTGTGACATTTAAAGTTACTGTGTTGCTAAGATTTCTAATTCAAAATCTATTTTAGATATCAAAATTGTCACACACACACACACACACACACACACACACACACACAGTGGAGCATTATCCAGCATAGTAAAGAAGGAAATCTTGTCACTTGCAATAAAGTTGATAGAACTGGTGAACATCATGTTAAATTCAGTAAACCAGACAGAGAAAGACAAATACTCCAATTCATTTTTATATGGAGAAGCTAAAAAATGTGTGCCTGAATGTAGAATAGCGTATAGACTACTGGACTATATTGGATTACTCTGCTGAATTCATGCACCTACAATATATGAATGGCAATGGAATACACACTTCTGACAAAAGTAGACAGAAAAGGGGGTATAAATGAAGGACCATTTATATACAAAAGAGCATGAATATACATTTACTTTCTGTTAGTTCAATGGGAAGAAGGTTTTGAACAAATAGTGTTTACACAAGATATCGTGTCTGCATCTCGTATTAGGAATAACTATTATAAAGACAAAAATATGCAATGTATTAATTATTGTAACCATACTAGTAACCTGTTTTGAAACTATCTCATTGCTACTTATTTCTCAATAAAATTATTAAAATAAAAAATTATAACAGAAAAATGTAAATAAAATATTAATACGTTTTCAAAAATAAAACGAAGAAAGTAGAATAGTAAATACCAGAGAATGGGAAAGTTGAATAAAAAGTGGGATTTAGAATTTGTCCAGGGTATACTGGGTGCATTATAAAAACACATTAATTGTCACCTATTAATGCATATAATTGATGCAAATTAATGGAAATAAATGTTTTATCTTAATTTAAAACTTTATGTGTTGAGTTTATAGCATCAAAGTTTTTATATCTCATGTATTGATAAAAGTAAGCCATGTGAAATAAAACTTGTTCTTTTCCCCCAAACACTTATAAATAGGTTGAAATTTGCAGACAGTAGGGATTGAAGAATTGAGAGAAATGGATTGGAGGTAAAGGATTGGGTACCTGGTGCATCTTGATGAGGAAATGGTCAATGAAGTTCTGAGGGTTTTGGGGATTGAAAGATGCTTCACTGATTTTGATCCTTTGTACAGCGAACTCCTTTATCTCCTCTATCAAGTTGTACAAATACTTGTGTCTTCCTGGCAAATACTTCATGATTCCAGAGTACATCTCATATAGCTGAGGTGAATAGGCAAAGGAGATTTGTCAGTGGCTGGTACCAGAAGCCAAGTGAGCTATCTGGAATCAGACCTGGGCTCCTAATCCAGTGCTGGCTCTGAGAATTGAATATAGATTTTTGCTTCTTGGATTCTCCAGCACACTGATATCTGTCTCCATGGTCATGGGGAGAATTAAGGGAGATATAGGGCAGCACTTAGTTAATAGATAGAGAAGACCCCAGTGGTCACCTGTGCCCAAGGGCGGCTCATCTCAGTGAAACTCTCATTTATCTTAGCTAGCAAAGTCTGGAACTGCTTGTCCTCATAGTCGAACCGGCTTCCAAAGACAATAGAACTGATCACATTGGAGACAGTGCGGCTCAGGTAGAGGGTAGTGTCAATTGGGGCACCTGTGTGATAGAAATTGTCTAAATTGAAGGCCATAGTTAGAGGGCCAGAGATGTAGCTCAGTAGCGCAGCTTCTGCCTAGCAAGTGCGAGGCCCAGAGTTCAATTCCCAGTACTGAAAAAGAAAATAGTAAAATAAAATACCAAAAACAAAATCCCTTGGAAGGCCATAGTTAGAAATACAAGGTATGGACTCTTCCAGTAGTAAATTTGACTCCAGATCTGCTATGTATTAGCATGCATAAATTACTTCATTTTTGTGTTGGAGTCCAGATTTCCCAATCTGCAAAAAGGTTAGCAAGTTCCAAAGTATGAATTCATAAAAATTCAATATATTTGTCCATGTAAAATTCTAAGCACAGTGCCTGACATATAATACTCAAGAAATCCTTGTGGAACATTATTATTTTTGTAATCAATCCTTAAATGTTGATAGAGTTTGTGATAGAGTCACAGATTTGGGAGAAAATATGATAGTAAGAAACATTTCATATACATATATATATTTTTTCCACTGCCAAATGGACCTTCTTTATATCCCCCTTTTTTGTTTACTTTTGTCAGAGATGAGTATTCCAATGCCATTCATATAGTGTAGGTGCATGAGTTCAACAAAGTAATCCAATATAGTCCAGTAGTCTATAAAGTAGTGGGTTATCCACATGACTACAAATGTCATACCCCTACTTTCTATTAGTTCAATGAGAAGAAAAGTTTGAACTAATAGTGTTTAGATGAGAAATCATGTTTGCATCTTGTCCTTTGAATAACTACTATGAAGACAACAACAATATGCAATGTATTAATTATTGTAACAGTCCTACTGACCTGTTTTGAAACTGTCATTGCTACTCCTTTCTCAATAACATATATATATATATATATATATATATATATATCAATAAAGGAGGATATCTAGATTGTGTCTAGATATCTACCAATAATTCAGTCTACGCTACTGAGAAAATCTTTCCCTTGGCCTCAGTTGTACCATCTGTCAAAGGGGATGCTGGTCAGATAAGTGGATTTAGGAACACTTTCTCCAGAACACTGCAGATACTCACAAGTATACAATTTTACAAATCATTCTGGGTGTAGGTAGCCATTCAGAGCCTTTATATAGGCCCTGTAAACTATCCATAGAGTCCCTAAAAAGGACCTCTGATTTAAATAAATGCATCTCTATTTCTTACTTGGTTTCCTTGATCCTGTCTGTCTTTTCTCTAAACTCTATTAGTTTCAGACCTTACTTTCTTGGAGAAACTGGTCCCCTTCAAAAAATAATAAAAACTGGTTAAGAGTTTCAGAGTTGGGAGATGACAAATTTTTTAATTTTTAACTTTTTACAATAAAAGTAAAAAAAGTTAGAAATGATACAGTATTTCACAAAACAAAATGATAAGAATCCAACACTGATTGTTATTTTGAATATTGCTATCTTTAAATTATAAAAGAGTTGTTCCACAGTAAGGTAAATGTACTTAACACTATTAAAATGCTTGTTTTAAAATGGTGAAGATGGTACATTACATGCTATTTTATGTAACGCAATAAAAATGTATAAACACAATGAAATTTGATCCTATCTCCAGAAGAAGATACAGACTCACACATCATCATAATTCACGTGCAATTTCATGAGCTCACAGACTCAACTGATTACAGTTTCTAATCAAGTATAATCAGAAAGATTAAAGATTCTTTCACGTTCATTTTCTTTTCTTTTTTTTAATTTATTTATTTATTTGAGAGAGAGAGAGAGAGAGAGAGAGAGAGAGAGAGAGAGAGAGAGAGAGAGAG
>NW_004525082.1:141959-149269 GCF_000260255.1 Octodon degus
TGCTGGGGGATTGAACCGCGGTCCCTGATGCTTTTGCTAAGCTTGTTCTAAGTAGGTGCTTTAGACCACTGAGCCATCTCTCCAGCCCCACGTTCATTTTCAACATGGAATCTTGCTGTAAATCTCAGTGAATGCTTATTTTTTATACATTCTCTTTCAGAGCTTTCTTCCCTGAAGGCACATGTTCTCATAACTTATCTCTCTATAACCACCCAATTACCTAATACTCTCCTTCCTGTATATGACCCCCATACCTTTGGTCTTCCGAAGTTCCTCCAGTAGGAAGCCAGCCTCCTCTTGGATACGTTCCTCAATGCTCCGTTTTCCCATTCCAAAGTCCCGAAGAATACTCAGGGAAAAGCGTCGAAGAATCTTCCATCGCTCACCACTGGCCATAGCTACACCTGTCAAGATTCCAATGTTACCTCCTGCCTGCCCTCCCCTTGATGTGCTTAAGTCTGTACTATACAAGGACAGACTATGGAATATTCTTACTCTAAAAGAAGGCACCTCTTAACCATACAGAATGGGAGCAATAAGATTCTCTGTGCAGGATCCTCAAAAGCTATCCATATTGAGGTAGCAGAATCTGGTTCAGAATGACAAGAGAGACTTAGAAGAGTTTTTTATAGGACAGAGAGCTAGATGAATAACTCCATGAATGCATAAAAGGGGAGGAGGTATGAATAGAATGCCATACCAAGGTCTCTGGTGTGAGGATATTAACGGTTTTCTGTATATCACTTGGATTTTATAGACATGCAAATATATGTACACAGAGCTCACATATATAAATACAACTACACAAAGAGTTCTTTCGTGGTAAGGCACACTTAGAAATTACTAGATATGTGGGGGATGGTAAAAATTTGGAAATTTAATCATTTGTGATCATGTTCATTGTTGTCATTACCCACCATAACTTTGGAAGTTTCGGTCTACTGAAGGCATTTCTCCACGTCCATTGAAATAATCTCCTTGGTCAGCCAGGGCCTCCTTTAATGCATCATAACCGCATAAAACAACTACTGGCCGAGGGCCCATGTATACAGTGAATACTGGACCATATTTCTTGTGGAGCTAGTAGTGAAGACAAACACCAAAAGAGGGGTTGTATTGGAGTGTGATGTATAAATCAGTCAAGGACTTGAGAATGTGGAGATTTCAGGGGTACAAATGTCAGAAGAACATATAAAGGTAAATTTTCTGCTTGCAAGGACTATTGAGGAAAAAACATGAAAATCTTGACTTTTGTTATCTTGAACAAGAATCACCCCTATACCTTCAAGACTTACTTTCCTCAGTTGCAAAATGATAGATTTAGGTTGCATGAAATCCAAGACTCACACTGCTTTCTCTCTAAACTGCCAAATTTCAAGACTTTTAAGATTTTATGACATAGTGTCTCAAAATTCTAAGACAAATTCATGTACAAATCCTTGTGCTTAAAGATATTAGTCCAAAGTCCTGAGTTTGTGACCATTTTATTCAATGCTCTAAGAGTTTATATTTCCCACATTTTAAGAACTGGAGTTTTCAAATTCTAAGATTATAACTGTTTCCATAAATCTGTGTTTTAAAAGTCAAAATGCATTTGGCTATAGGACTAGTTGCTTCCAGCCATAAGAGATAGTTAGACAGACTCACCTTCAATAAAGACTCATAAGTCTTATTATAGCCAATTTGCAGCATGTTCCCAAGGAAAGGGAGTGGTGTGGGGCCTGGGGGCAGCTTTCCTCCCTTGTCGGCTCTTTTCCAGGCAATGAGGAGAATCAAGCAAGTCAAGCATAGTGTCAAAAAGATGGTAAAAGCTCCTCCTAGCTCCATGGTTCCAAGTGGAGGAATGGTGCCCTGGGCTCTAAATCTCAGTTAAATAGTTCTGGAAGATCAGCTGACACGGAAATGTGAACACACTGAGATTCTAGTTTTCCAAGTGTTGATACCATCAGAAAAGATAATACTTTATCTGGTAGTGGTTATGTAACCTATAACCTCCACCTGAGTATTGAATTCACTCAGGGAAAATCTATACAGGTCATTCTGCCTTCTTCAGACTTTAAATTCCTAGCTCTCCCTCAGCTCAACCCCTGGTTTTATATCTTTTGTGAGGTGTGGGAGGCAGCTGAATATCTTGTTTTGTTATTGAAGTTAGGATTCAGATTATCTAGATTCAAATTTCCATTCAATTTTTCTACATTAGACAAGTCACCTAATCTATGGAAATGCCTTTTCCTGTCTTTCAAGTAGAGAAACATAGTGTTGGAGAAAGTCTTGATCAATTAAAGAGGTGACTCCTTTGTTGATTCTCTAGAGATGAATCTACATAGTGCTTACTAAATATGACATTTTGGAATAGCAAGAAAAGTACTAAATTGAAAGCATTTATACAATAATTTGCATTCAACTCAGATAATATTAAGCAACAATAATCAAATGTTATTTGTATAAGTTTGTCAAAACTTAGCTCATGCACACATATGCATGTGTTTTATATGTCCATCATTAAGCAGATGTAAAAACCACCACTGAGCCTGCATATCTAGAGGAAAATATTACTGCTAGAGACATTGTCTAGTGAGTATTCTACTTAACAACTTAAGCAAGTGATTCTCAATACTTTTTAAAACTCATAGCTTCAAATCTTTACTTTTGCATTAAAAATCCTGGGTATTATATTCTGTCTATGCACACTAATAAAGAAAAGGAAATGTTCTTTCCACATCCTCAGACTTGAAAGTTGAACTCCTTAGATTATCTGCAGGTTTTGATAACTGGATTTGGCCAGCTGAGCTGGTGTCCTGTGTCCAGGAAGAGTGGCAGAAATTCTGAAAGGATGAACTTCTCATGAACTACCTTCTGGGCTTTAGATCATCAGCCTGAATATCTTTCGTTGGGTAGAGACTCAGGAATAGGCTACTCCTTTTCACCCTCTGCTTTCACCTTTCCCTCTTATTCTAATCCTTCCTACTTCACAGTGACCCCACATACACAAATTTATTCTTTATCTTATTTTACCTTGAAGAGAATAAACAAAAGCAAAAACAAATAGTAGAAGCACAGACAAGAATAGGATAACATACAACAATAGATATGTATCAGATTTTCAATTATAGAATAGTAAATTAACAGTGGTGGTTATATTTCCTACTTTTATTGTCAGATCTGTTTCTCAGACTAACATGTATAGTTTTGCAAGGTTGGGTACAAAATTGAATAACAACACTTGCATTCAAAAAACCTTAATTATTTTCTAGGGCCAGGGAGATAGCTCAGTAGAATGAGGGCTTGGCTGGCAAGTGCAGCATCTTGAGTTCAATACCCAGTATTGTACAATTAAAAAAAGAAAAAAAAATAAAAGAAAAAAGAAAAAAAAAAGAAAGAAGAAAGTTGTTACTAAAAATTAATTTTTAGGGCTGGCGAGATAGCTCAGTGGTCTAAAGCGCCTGCTTAGGCAAGCTTAAGCAAACATGCAGGGACCTCGATTTGATCCCCAGTACCACATGCCATGCCAGCCCCGCCCCCAAGGTGGGCTGAGCTGACCATAAAAAAATAAAAATATAAAAATTAATTTTTAGTCTTTTTTTACCTTCTTGGGCAAATAAATTTATTTTAAAGAGAGTATAAATAAAATTATGGAAAAAAGAGAGTATAATAACAATAAGACATTAGTAATGATATATATTTAGAAGACCAAGATGAGAGGTATTCAATCATAGTTTTCACATTACACATTGCTGTCCTCAATGTAGTTGCTTAGAATGCACATATCATAATAAAGAGTTAATCAAGGTGAAAATTCTAAACATTCACTGCTATTCTCAAAACAACTGATGGAAATTATTAGTATAATCATTTCTTTTTTATTTTCTAGCAAGTATTGATATGTTAAACTTTATTTATTTTTAATAATTTTATTGAGAAACAAATAGCCATGAGACAGTTTCAAAATCAATTAGTAGGACACCTTCAATAATTAATACATTGTATATTATTGTCTTCTTAGTGGTTATTCTTAGTACAAGATGCAGACATGATATCCTGACCACAAAAACTATTAGCACAAATCTTTATATTCATTGAATTAAGAGAAAGCAGCTGTGTATCCTTACTAGTTTGAATATATATATACAAAATGGTCCTTCATTCGTATCCACATTTTTGTTTAGCTTTGTCAGAGAAGGACCTACAAACTGCAGTACAAGGTTTCAGGATAAATTCTGAGGTGATTTGACTGACTTTATTAGATACTAAAGCTACATCTCTTGTTATATAGTTCTTGCTTTATCTTGGTCTTAAACATCCAGTGGAAAAACATACAAAATGAAGTACAAAAAGTAAAGTCATATGCTGAGCTGTAAAAGGCTCAAGTCAATAATTTCTGACATTGCCAGTCCTACAGATAACCCATGACTAATATGGACTACTGTACTATATTGGAATATTTTGCTTAATTCACACACCTACAATATCTAAATGACAGTAAAATCAATTAAACCAACAAACTTATTCTTTTTCTTTGATTTAAAATTTCTGAATTTAGTTCACCTTATAATACCATATTTCCAAGAAAAATGAACCTTTTTCACAAGAATTAAAATAAAATCATACCAAGATACACAAAAATGAAATTGTCCAAAACTTATTGTAAAGAAGAATATCATTAAAGTGTATGCATAAAAAATATTAGCTATGGAAGAACAAAATTAAATAGCACCTTATTCCATATGAGAAAGAAAAAAAAGGACCGTGTGCAAAAAACTAGACTAATTAAAGGATTGAAAGAAAAGAAAAGATCTTTCCTCTTTGAATTTTATAGCAAATATACCTTTGAAAACTAAAAGTAAGATTTTCTACTTATACAAACTTGAAATATTTTAATACAACCAGAAGTAGCATATAGGAAAAGACAAAGAGCATAATGCAAAAGGCAAGAGAAGTTGCAGTATGCTCCTGGATGAAGAATAAAGAGGTCTCACTATGATAGTTATGTAGGACTATATAAAAAATATATTAGATGAACCCTTATTTAAAGGTCATTGGGAGAGCTTCCTGCTACCCAGAGCCTGCGGGAACAGTCCCAGCCCAGTCGCAGCGTGGGCTAGACACTCTCCTACAACCTTGCAACGCCCCACATCACTCCGCAGCATCTCCCCCACCCCGCCTGCCGAGTAGGAATTTCTGTCATTTCCGGGAACCCTCAGACCCAGTCCTAGCCCAGGTCGGGTGAGTGTGTGGGAGAGCTTCCTGCTACCTTGCGATGGCGGGACCAGTCCCAGCCCAGGCGCAGCATGGGCCAGGCCCTCTCCCACCCAATTGAGACTCCCCCCACCACTCCGCACCATCTCCCGCACCCTGCCAGCCGAGTAGGAATTTCTGCCCTCTTTCGGGAACCCCCAGACCAGTCCTAGGCAAGACCCAGTGAGTGTGAGGGAGAGCTTCCTCTTTCCCCTACTCCACCTTGCCCCTCCAGGCACAGCTCAGGCCTGGCATACATGCCTGGGGTGTAACCCTGCAGCGGCAATCGCTGCAGAGACTGTAGAGGATAGATCTACTCAGCTAATCTAGGAGCAGAACATCTTGCCACAGGGCACAACAGGTTCACCCTCAAGGGCAGCAGCGGGAAGGAGCTGAGCAGAGCAGCTAGACCCAAGCCAGGCACAGATGGATAAGTCCAAACATTGTAGAGCTGCACCTGAACTTCAGTACATGCGAAGGTTATAACTACAGCAAAGATCTACAAAAAAGTCAGAAGACAGTGCTACACAAAATGACGAGAAGGAACAAAATGTAACCTCAGAACCCAAGCCAAACCGCAACAAGTTCAGAGGACACTAACACAGAACAAATTGGAAATCACACAGCTGAAAGCAACGAATCAAAGGCTTCTGAAACAAAGAAACAGCTGCAGAAAGGTATAGAGGACCTCAGATTGGAAATAAAAAAAGAAATCCCTGAATTAATATCATCTGCACTAAAGAATCAAATGCAGAAACATATGGAGGAAACCCACTGCCCACCCAGCACAAGTGCGGAGGACACTGGCCCTGCTCAAATGCATGAATTAATAGCGTCGATAGTAAATAAGCAACAGCAGAAAGATATAGAGGAAATCAGAGCGCAATACCTTTCTGAAATAAAAAAAGAAATCTCAGAACTCATAGCATCTGAAGTAAAGAAGCAACTACAGAAAAATAGGGAGGAAACCGAATCTGAAAAAAAAACACTGCAGTAAAAGAATTTCTAACTGCTTCTAAAGAAGATATTGATAAAAAAATAGAGATTAGAAAAATGATGGATTCCTTGAATGAGCAATACAGGAAAGAAATAGATCGCATGAAGCAGAGTCAGAGGTATAGAGGAAATTAAAATCTCAATCACAAGCTTGCAAATCCATTCAAGTGAATGTGAAGACAGAGTTTCAGATCTAGAAGATGCTGATGCAGCTAGTGAAAAGGTAAGAAAGGATCTCTTAAAAACAACGAGGATGCAGGAAAGAATAATCTATCGCCTGCAAGATAGTGCAAAGATGAACAATGTGAGACTAATAGGCATCAATTGAAAAGGAGTCAACACAAAGACATTTAAAAAATATGGGCAGAAGTAATAGCAGAAAACATCCCAAATATGAAGAAACAATCTGATATATAGGTAGCTGAAGCATACAGAATGCCAAGGAACATCAAGCTATTTAAAAACACAGCGAGTCATATTTCTCAAGATCCTAGAAATTCAGCACAAGAATAATCTACTGAAAGCCACTAGAGAAAAAAAGCTGATCACATTCAAAGGAAAACCCATCAGAATTACGGCCGACTTCTCTCCACAGACCATGCAGGCAAGAAGAGCATGGAGCAGAGTACTTCAGGTCCTCTACGAAAACAAATTCCAGCACAGACTACTATACCCTGCAAAATACTCTTTCAAGTTTGATGGAGAAGTGAAATACTTCCATGACAAGAACAGCTAAAGAATTCCGTGATGACAAAGCCAACAGTACACAGGCTACTGAAAGATGTTCTAGAGAGGGACCAACACGATCAGAACTCCATGAATGAGATCAGAAACAACCAATTGAATAGGGTAGGCAATTAAACACAGAAGAAAAAGGAGTAAACGATAACAGGAAAACACCATGGCAACCGTAAGTCAATACATCTCAATTCTAACCATCAGTGTTAATGGACTCAATTCACCAAAAAAGAGAAATAGGCTGGAACAGTGGATTAGGGAACAAAATCCAACAATATGCTGTATACAAGAAACACATTTAACTCATAAAGACATTCATAGGCTGAAAGTCAAAGGATGGA
>NW_004525082.1:150705-156987 GCF_000260255.1 Octodon degus
ACCATGACCAGGTAGGATTCATCCCAGGGATGCAAGGATGGTTCAATATTCGAAAATCTATCAATGTAATACACTATATCTATAGAGCGAAAACTAAAAACCACATGATCATCTCCATGGATGCAGAAAAGTCTTTTGACAAAGTCCAACACTCATTCATTTTCAAAGTCCTACAGAAAATTGGAATAGATAGCCTCTACTTCAATCTGCTAAAAGCCATTTATGAAAACCCAACAACTAACATAATCCTAAATGGGGAAATACTGAAATCTTTTACTCTTTGATCTGGTACAAGACAAGGATGTCCTCTATCACCCCTCCTATTCAATATAGTTCTGGAATCATTAGCTACAGCCATTAGACAAGAGAAAGAAATAAAAGGAAGAAGAATAGGCAAAGAAGTAGTTAAATTATATTTATTTGCAGAAGACATGATACTTTAGTTGGAAGACCCAAAAATCTCCACCAAGAAGTTACTAGAATTAATACAGAAATTCAGTAGCATAGCAGCTTATAAAGTCAGTACCCAATAGTCAATAGCATTCTTCTACACAGCCAACAAACACACTGGGAGGGAAGTTATAGAAAAATACCTGGTACAATAGCACCGAGGAAACTGAAATACCTTGGAATTAACCTAACTAAAGAACTCAAAGAACTTTTCCCGGAAAATTACAGTACTCTTAAATAAGAGATCATAGAGGATTTCAGAAAATGGAAAGATATTCTATGCTCCTTGATAGGTAGAACCGTCATTGTGAAGATGGCCATACTCCGAATATTGCTTTACAGATTTAATGCAATCCCTATCAGATTAACACCGACATATCTCACAGACACAGAGAAATCATTCCTGAAATTTATCTGCAACCAGAAAAGACCTAGAATAGCAAAGGCAATTCTGGGCAATAATGACAAGTCAGGAGGCTTTACAATTCCTAGCTGGAATTTATACTACAAGGCTATTGTGATAAAATCAGCATGTTACTGGCATCAAAGTAGACCTGAGGATGAATGGAATAGATTAGAAGACACTGAAGCCCCTATGAACACACTCAGCCACCTTATCTTTGACAAAGGGGCTAAACATAATCACTGGAAGAAAGATATCCTCTTTAACAAATGGTGCTGGAAAAACTGGCTTTCTACATGCCGAAAATTCAAACTTGACCCAGGTCTATCACCATGCACTAAACTAAAGTCAAAGTGGATTAAAGATCTGACAATTAAAGGAGAGACACTAAATCTCCTGGAAGAGGAAGTAGGAGGAACTCTTGAAGACATAGGGGTAGGCAAAGAGTTCATGGACAGAAATTAAATTGCACGGAAACAGTTGAAAGAATTAACAACTGGGACCTGCTCTTACTGAGAAGTTATTTCACGTCAAAAGAAATTACCTACGGAGTGAAAAGGCAACCCACAAATTTGGAAAATAATTCTGACATGACAAATAATTTCTCAGACAAAGGTCTGCTCTTTAGAATCCATATGGAACTAAAATCTCTAAGGCCCCAAAATTTAAAGACCCATTCCAGAAATGAGTATCTGAGATAAACACACAGTTCTCAGAGGAAGAAATTAAAGAAGGGAATAAATATATGAAAAATGGTCCACATCACTAGCTATTAGTGAAGTGCAAATTAAAACCACTTTGAGATATTATCTCACCCCAGAAAGAATGGCTATGATAAAGAAATCACTCAACAACAAATGTTGGAGAGGCTGTGGGGAAAAAGGAACCCTTCTCCACTGCTGGTGGGAATTAGACTGGTGCAACCGTTATGCAAATCAGTGTGGAGACTCCTTAGAAAAGTTGGTCTGGAAATCCCCTTTAAACCAGCTATTCCTCTACTGCAAATTTTCGCAGAGGATCTGAAATCATCCTATCAGAGTGATATATTTGTGCCTAAGTTTACAGCAGCACAATTTGTGATAGCCAAATCTTGGAAACAACCAAGATGCCCATCACCTGAAGAATGGTTGAAAAAGATGTGGTATTTTTACACAATGGAGTATTATTCAGCTATTAAGAATGATAAACTGCAAGGCTTTTTATTGAGGTGGATGCCACTTGACCATATGCTCATAAGTGAAATAAAGCAGACACATATGTGTAAATATCGTATAGTCTCCCTAATATAAAAACTCAAAAGAAGAAGTTCAAATAGGAAGATATAATACAAGTAAAAGGAAAGCAGGATGTCAAGGACTAACTAACCAAGGGAGGGAAAGGAGAAGAGGTAGGAAAAATTTTTATGTAGAAGATGAGCAAGGTAGTGATCCTGAGAATCTCAGAAGATTTTTTTAATCTAGTAGTTAATTGAAAAGATTCTTTCCCTGACTAACTATATAGACTGATACCTGTGATCTAAGCTACTGCACTGCAGATGGTAATTTTCTTATATTTCTTTATGCCTATTTTTAAAATATATTCTAATTTTTAATTGCTTTCATCATATTCTTTAGGGACATAAAGTTCAGCATGTCAATACTTGATTGAAAATTCCTGTTCCATAGTATGCTTAAGATGTTTGATATAGAGATAGATAATGAGGTTAAGCTTAACAGCCTAAGTTGTTTGATAATAACAATAAGCTTGTCTTCTGGATGGTTAACAACCTAAATTTGCAGATCAAAATTAGAGAAAAAGAAGGGCTGCAAGGAAAGCCAACATTTTGACCCTAACCTTCTAAGGTCAATTTAGACTCAGGACATAGGAGAACTTGTACTGTAACGTCATGTAACTCGGTAGTGTCTCAAATTTTCTGATCAAGGACATTATGGGGCCAAAGAGGAAAGTGATCGTTTATGTAGCGCGTGCCTAAAGAGAGTCACATTGAGAGAAAACATTCTCGCAGGCTTTCACAGAGAGCACATTGGCCAAGCAAGAGCTGTGACTCATCCATATGGCTGACACTGACAAAGATTCTACAATCTGAGGTACAGGACCTCAAGATAAATTGTGAGGGGATTTCACTGACCTTATCCCAGTTAAAAGCTGCAACTCTTGTTGCATAAGTCCGGCTTTACCTTGGTCTTAACCATCCAGTAGAAAAGTATGAAAATGAAATATAGGAAGGACAGTCATGTTCTTATGTTTAACTGTACGGGACTCTGGTCAACAGTTTCTGACATTGCCAGTTAATCAGAAGACCCAATGCTATTATGGGCTACTGGACTCTTGTAGAATATTTTGCTGAGTTTACACACCTATAATATTCAAATAACGGACTTTAACAAAAAAAGGGTATACAGATGAATGTCCATTTTGAATCTGTGTATTCAAAATGGTTAGGATAGATACATATTTACATTCTGTTAATGAATAGAATGATATGTTCTAATGGTGTTTGCAAATAGGATCTCAAGTCCCCATCTTGTACAGCAATTAACCACTAAGAAGAATATATGCAGTATATTATTTGTTGAAACTGTACTTCCGATTTGAGTTGAAATTGTCCCATTGCTATTTGTTTATCAATAAAATTATGAAAAAATAAAGGTCATTGCTGATTTCTATGAAACAGTACCAATCTTATGTTGGGTTATACACGTATTGTTTTTTATATATGTATGTGTATGTGTGTTTAAAAGACAGGGAAGAAGTCATATAAATTCAACAGAAAATGGAAATATCCTTTGTAAAGTTTCTAATACTAGGAGAAGATATCATAGTATGTCTTTTAAGTAAATTGTACCTCAAAGATATAGTATAAATTTTGGATCAAAAATTAAGATTAAGCATTATTCAGAAAATTAAATACTAATTAGTTAAAAATTAAATGTTTCAAAATAAGTGAACTAAGAAAAGGTTTTCATGATAGCAAAGAATGCTATGAGTAAAACATAAGATAAATACTGGAATGGTAAATAAATGACCAGCATTTCTAACAGCTTGAAGATAGGATATTGCATAAAGTTCTCGTGTGTTGTGGACATGCATAATGACCTTGACAGTTACTGTTGACCAGGCATCACTTGTGGAACTGAGCTACAGCTATTTCTTTGAAATCCACCCTGTAGACTCAGGTGGAATCATGAATCATAGGGTGGAAGAGAAGTCCATTTGTAGAGTGTGCTGATGGAAATATTTTGTTGCTGAACACAAAGAATAACTGAAAGATTACTATTATATACCTCGTATTCTCCTGTGTTTAATTGTTTGTCCTATTTGTTGGGTTCTTTCCATTCTCATTCTTGGGGCTGTGATCAATTTGCTCTCTCTAGAACATGATTTAGTAGTCTGTGTAGGCTTGGCTTTGTCATCATGAAATTCTTTAGTTCTTTGACATGGAGGTATTTCACTTCTCCATTATATTTGAAAGAGAGTTTTGCAGGATATATCAGTCTGGGTTGGAATTTTTTTTCTTGCAAGACTTGAAGTACTTTGCTCCATGCTCTTCTTGACTTGATGGTTTGTGAAGAGAAATCTGCCGTTATTCTGATGGATTTCCCTTTAAATGTGATCTGTTTCTTTAGTGGCTTTAATATACTGTTCCTTTGCTGAATTTCTGGGAATATATAATAGTAATCTTTCAGTTATTCTTTGTGTTCAGCAACAAAATATTTCCATCAGCACACTCTACAAATGGACTTCTCCTCCACCCTATGAGTCATGATTCCACCTGAGTCTACAGGGTGGATTTCAAGGAAATAGCTGTAGCTCAGTTCCACAAGTGATTCAGTTCCACAAGAATCTTGATTATTATATGTCTGGATGTGGTTTTAATTGGATTGATGTTATTTGGAGTTCTATATGCTTCAGTTACATGAATGTCAGATTGTTACCCCATATTTGGGAAGTTTTCTGCTATTATTTCTGCTCATATTCTTTTTATATCATTTGTATTGACTCCTTTCTTCTCATTGATGCCTATTAGTCTCACATTGTTCATCTTTGCATCGTCTTGCAGGTATTGAATCATTTTTTTCCTGCATCCTAGTTTTTTTAAAGAGATCTTTTCTTCTGCAATGGTGTCTCTAAGGTCAGAAAGTCTATTTTCACTTTCACTCAAACGGTTTTGCCAACTTGTGTTTGAGGTCTTAATTTCCTGTATATCACTTTGAACTTGTATCATACATTCTATTTCTTTCCTAAATTACTTATTCAGGGGTTCCATCAATCTTATATTCTGCTCTTTTTATATCAGTCCATTCTTTAGAAGCACTTAGTACTTCTTTGATTATAGTTATCAATACATTTTTTAGTTCCAACATTATTTCTGATATGATTTCTTCTACACATTTCTGCAGTTGTTTCTTTACTTCCAACGCTATTATTTCAGAGATATCTGGTGTGTGGTTTCCAATTTTCTCAATGCTAGTGTCTTCTGCAATTGTACTGGGTGGATTCAGGGCCTGAGACTTCATTTTGTTCCTTCTCTTTGTCACTTTTTATACCACTGTCTTCTGACCTTTGGTGTACAGCTTAGATAGAGTTATTACCTTAGCATGAGGTCCGGATCTACGAAGTTCAGATTCCTCCAGGTGGGTGTTGTTTGGATCTGGTTGCTGTGCTCCACTTCTTTCTCTCTCAGTCGGTAGAGTTGAACTCTTTGTGTCACTCTAGCAAGATGTTCTGCCCCTGAAACAGCTGGGTGGGTCTGGCCTCTTCTCTTTGCATGGAGATCAGCTGAAGGGTTCTGCACTGGGCCTGCACTCTCGGTTGAATGAGGATCCATTGGGCTTCAGGCAGTCTCATTCACACACCTGACCTGCGCTGTGGGTCTATTCAGGATCTGGCAGGCCCGGGTCATCTCGCTCACTCACCCTGCCTGGGCTCTGGGTCTATTCAGGATCCAGTTTCCTGGGCAGTCTCATTCACTCATTCGCTGGGCCTGCACTCTGGGCCTGTGCTCTGGGTCTATTCAGGATCCAGCAGCCCTGGGTCATCTCAGTCACTTGCCAGGCCTGGACTCTGGGTCTATTTAGGATCTGGCAGCCATGAATGGTCAACTTATTGTTTTTTTAAAAACAATTTTATTGACAAACAAATATCAATGAGACAGCTTCATAACAGATTACTAGCACAGTTTCAATAATTATTAGAGAGACCCAGTCCTAGCCCAGGTCCGGTGAGTGTGTGGAGAGCTTCCTGCTACCCTGCGCCAGTGGGAGCAGTCCCAGCCCAGGCACAGCTTGGGCCGGAGTCTCTCCCGCCCCCTCGGGAAGCCCCCCACCCCTCCCGCCGAGTAGGAATTTCTGCCGACTTCCGGGAACACCCAGACCCAGTCCTAGCCCAGGTCCAGTGAGTGTGTGGAGAGCTTCCTGCTACCCTGCGCC